>NC_133651.1:156786660-157086660 GCF_009905375.1 Apium graveolens | reverse complement strand
ATCAGGGGATCCTAAGGTTTTTGAGGGGAGGTACTACTGTAGCTATTCCTTATGCGTCCATTGTGATGAAGTTGTGTGTGGCGTTGGTGTTTATTGGTCCGCACATGAGCAAATTCAGATTCCCAGTGCTCCTATTGACAGTTCTACACTGTACAGCATGGTTGAGTGGTATGGAGGGAAGCCCGATCCTAAGGGGCTTGGTTACTCATATGATCATTTTCCAGGTGGTATGCCTATGGAAGCAGCTACAGCAGGAGGTTCTCAGCATGCTCGTAGAGCAGCTTAGAGAGCTCAGTATGGAGAGAAGGCTGGACAATCAGGATCACAGCAGCAGCAGCAGGAAGGAGCAGGAGCAGAGATGGGAGCTGGTTTAAGTTCGACGCAGTATAGGCGTCTTGCGAGGAGGATGGATGCGATGCATGACATCCATAGTCGTTTTGCACGCAATCTCACCCAGGCACATGGGACTGCATTTAGAGCCACCGGAGTTGACATTTAGTGGCCAGTTTTTGGTGAGGATTCCGTGTATCCACCTCCGGACACACCTGACACCCCACCCTTTGAGGATGAGGATTCTGATTCAGAGTAGGTATGCCTAATTCCTTACTATTACCTTCACTGAGGACAGTGAATATTTTAAGTTTGAGGGTAGTAGTTGAAGGAATATGTTTGTGTGAGTCTCATATAGTTTGCATGTTCATGATAGTTTTATTTCATATAGTTGCACATATTTTTCCATGTAGTTTTTTTTATTTGGTAGTTTTTATAATAATTTGTTCATGTAGTTTCATGCATTTGCATTATAATATGATCCCTTAGATAATTTTTCCGATTAATTGATGATATTGATGCTAGTGTAGTGATGTTGTATTTAGTGATGTTGAGTCCTATTGGACTGATTTGCATGCTAGAGACACTTGTATTTCACTAAGTCTTATAGGTTGCTAGAGTGCTAGATCATAGTCATGATTTGTTTGATTATTGAGGTTTAATCGCTTGTTTATATTTAGAATCTAGGATATTCTCTTAATAATAAAAGACATGGATATTTAAAAATTGGAGAAATTGGATTTCATTGCTAGTTGTATGGCTAGGTGTCAAATGGCTTGTAGCTGGCTCATATTTTTATGAGTAGTCTAGGGTTGAATGAGATGGAGCGAAACACATTCATTCAAAAATTGTTGAAGAAAAAGAAAAAAAAAATAAGTGTTATGTATAGTTGATCACGAGTGGGCTCTTTAGTACTCGAGTTATTAAGTTCTTAGGGGACTTTGTTCCTAGTGACCTAAGGCTTCTATAGTCTGGGATCCGGTAATCTAACACTCGCTACATGGGTGCTATTGTATAAGTCTTTTGTGGACCTCACTCATTGCACGATCAAATAAGCATATTTGTGTTATTTTGTTGTGAATAAAAGCATGAATCCATGTTAACTCCGATATAAGAATTGAAGTGTTATAAGTTATTTTGAGTCTAGATTTTATTCTATTTATAAACTTGCGATTGTTTTGATAAGTAGTGAGTTATGATTGTCGATCTAGTTGCGATAGTATATCTGTAAGCATTTGCACACACGCACGTCTTTGGTGTGTAGATTGATTTGTGAGATTTGATGGATCTTTATGCGAATAATTGCATTTGCTGAGGTGTTGCTGGTTGATTGGTTTAGTTATTCTTTGGGGATCGAGGCATTCATATTAGTTGCATTCATGCATTTTTATTTCTTGTTCTTTGAGTCTGTTTATGCTTGAGGACAAGCATCGATTCAAGTTTGGGGGTGTGTTAAGTGGCATTTATGACACTTATTTATGCTCTAATAAGCTTTGATTTGGTGTGTTTGTACTCAAGTTGTTTGTGTTTTAACGTGTTTTCAAGTGTTTTTGCATTTCAGGCTTTATTTCGTGAATCAGGTGAATTAGCATTGTTTTAATGCTAATATGGTGTTTAGCAACTAACAGAGACTATAGGGAGAGACAAACCGAGAGAGAGAGGGATGAGATCAAGATGAGAAAGAGAGATGAGAGACACGGGCGGGGGGTAGTTACAGGGGTGGGTTTTGTTTGTCTGTTTTTTTAATAATATTATGCAACACCTATTCTGAAATTCCCGTAAGAACACGAAGCTTATACTTTAACGAGTAAATTACGAGTAAAAATAATTCTAAAATTTACCAAAATAACTTTAAAAATATCGAAATAATTAACAATTAACTAAACAAAAATTTTCAAGATTTTTAAATCAATTTTAAGACGTACACTGGATCTACATTTTTACAATTAAACGAAACAACACGCGGGTCAAATAAATCCCAAAAATCTCCAAAATAATTTTAAAATTCTCAGAATATTCCAACTTAATAAAAATATAAATTTCATAATTTTTAAAGAATTCTGGAATTAAATTCTAATTTTACAATTAAATAAAATCAGATTATCATTTAAGGATAAATGATCAATAAAATATTGATTTCTAAATTTTATAAACTCCTAAAAATAATAAAATATTATGAAGCAATAAAAATGATTTTAGAGATAATCCAAATATTTATGGACATAATTCTTTAATAAGATCACTTCTAAATATAAAGACAAAACAACACGGTTCACAAACAATTACACAAATAAATCTCGAACACCAATAATCACTTATAACTCATCACAAAGTAATATACAGCTGACAGAACCCACACAAATATTTTGTTTATTTAATTATTTAATAATACACAATTAAATAATACAGAAATGTACGAGTCGTTATACTTTGTCAAAACGGGTTTTTCTTTTTTCAAAACGTGTTATAACAATATAACAAATTATAAGTGCAAGTAAAGAGAAAAGAACAACAAACTACACATATGATTTTTTACCTGGTCCGCGATATATATACCTCTAATAGATATATATATCCCTACTTTCTTCCACTACATTCACTTTATACATTAAATATTAATCAGTATATATATATCCAGTCCCCGATACCCTCCCCGATCTCGAGAGTTACCACTAAAAACACACTTCTTAACATAGGCGGAGAAGCCTTTACAAACCTATTTAATCTATCTTGAAGCATAACTCTATGTTACCTTCTCAAAATATAAGTAGAAACCACTACTAACCTATCATGGACCTTAACTCCCTATTACCCTCTTAAAGTAAAGTAGCAAACATAAAAAAATTATCTTGGACCATAACTCCCCGTTACCTCCTCAAATTAATGTACAAAAATCCTTACACGACCTATCTTAGACGATAACTCCATGTTACCTCTTGAAAGCTGATGTAGCCCTTGTGTAGTCCTTGTATCATTAACACCCCTTCTTTTCCTCCCACCCCAAAACAAAAAGGTCTTGGATCTTAGGTCTTTGGTCTTTCTTTTTACTCACGGTGCAAAAACACCCAACTCCCGTAGGAGTGTTTAAGACTGGGGTCTTAGAACAAATATCACCTCACTTCAATTCACCTCACTGCAAAAGTTAATATACAACATCTACAAATAAAATCCCCTTTTCTGAAATTAAAGGATTGAACTAATAGTACAACAATATTAATATAAGAGAACAATTAAATAAATAACAAGTCCAACCTATTAGAAATATAAGTGCAAGGAATTTATAACATGTTATACAAAAGAGATGGCAATTTACATGCTATAACACAAGTAAATAAATGAACTAATATTACACAAATATTAATCCGTGAGAGCAAGCATATAACTAACAAGTCCAACCTATTAGAAATATACATGCACTAATTCTACAACAAGTTATACAAATTGATAAAACAATTAAGCATGGTATAAGAAGAGTAAAATATAATATATAATATATAAGGATATTTTATACAAGAAGCAAATATAATATTAACCAAGTTAATAAAATAAGTGCATGTAGTCTATATCATGTTATATAATTCATAATACATTAAGCATGTATATAACAAGATTAAACAAACAAATGATATATATATATGTATATTATTTAAGGCACATTTAATCAAGTAAGCATATAATATGGAAGTTAATACATATATTTGTAGTGTATGCCAAATGTGTGCATATATATATATCATGAATGCAATTAGAAGAACTAGAGGGGAACCAATATATATAACATAATTAAATTGACAAGTTATATTCAAGCATTATCAAATGAGAGAACAAATATAACTAGAAATTTAAAGAACAAGTAATTGACAAGTTATATCAAAACATATGAAAGTGAGAGAAAGAGAGAGGGAGAGAAAATAACAAGTAATTAGATGTACTAACAATTGATAAGATATATCAAAAATTTTAAAAGAGAGAGGAATATATCTTAACAACTATTACAACAAATATTAACAAGTTATATTAGAGCAAGTAAATATGTAATATTAAATATAACTAGAAATCTTGATTTACTTAAATGAAGTACAATATATTCCTTCAGAATATATTCAAAGATGACTCAAAGGTTTAGACTTTCGAATAAACCATATGAATACTTAGTTCGTTCCGATAGTGAGATAACTAAACTCGTTAATCTCAATTTGATTAGTGCTCTTTTTGAAACCATTCAAGAACTAAGTAGGCTTTGTAGGTTTATCTAAACTTCCCACCAAAGTGAAAGATAAAGATAAACTCAGATCTTTCCACGCAAGCCACTATTGAAGTGCAAATGTAGGAGAAAGATCGTTTATGTAAAGGAATAACTAGTATATTTGCGCAAGAAACAAACTACAAATGACAAAAAGATAAACACATAAAATGAGTCAAATTAATTTGTTTACCGCCCTTCTATTATACTTTGTTTTTGAACATTAAAATCTGGGATGAAAATTGCTCAAACTTAGCCAATATTTTATCAGATTTTGGGCAACCTCTATAACCCTCTTAGAGATTGTTTAAAGGTTTTAACAACCCCTAAACCGAATTTAAATTGTGCACAAGATGGGTTACGATTTTCTTTGTTTAACTTGTTCTTTTAGTGAGATTAACTATAGCCTAGCTCTCTTTATTCAATGAAGCCAATCGAGCAGATATTTGAACCATAGAGTGGACTATAACTAAGCTCAAGAACAACTTAAATCAAAAGAAATTAAGGGGAAGAAGTCAAGCAAGTTTCATCTCTTTGTTCTAGTGGGGTGTTTTAACCGTTTTCTCGAGTCGAGCCATGAACTATCACTCTTAAATCAAACGGCCAATATAGAATACTTGAATTATAGAGCGGAACATAACTCGTGCTCTCGGCAGGCTTGAGAACAAAATAGGATGAACAAAAAGTGCAACATATCAAAAGCTTGTGAAAGATGAAGTCATGGTAAGAAAAAACAAGCTTAAGACTACAAATTTATGGAAAATAGAAAGAGCGCCAACTATAATTTATAGAGAAATATGCAAAACTTCTTTCTTGAATTGCTTGAGAAAAATGGTGAGAAGAAGCTCTTATTTATAGCCAAGAATTAGGTTTTGGGTTTGATCCAATGGCTCACATTTTTTCACTTATCAACCATCCAACGGTTCCCTTAAAGTAATATTAAAAAAAATTATCTGTATCCACATCTACTCAACAAAGTTGACTTCTAATAAAAAAATACTAAAGGTGCATTTGCATTTCATCAAATGCACATTTAGAAGCATTTAGCTACTAATGAAATTATTATTCATTAACCCTAATAAAAAATTATCATAAAATTAGAAACAATTAGAGAAGAATCCTTCAATATATCTAAGAATAGGTTTTGTACAGTTTTTAAAATAAGTTGTTTTGACAGGCGAACATAATCAAAATCACTTAAATTGTGAAACTAAAACCAAACCAAATATTCTTAAACTATTCTGAAAATATTTGAGGACCTTCCTAAATATTCTCTAAGACACTCCACAAAATTTTAGAATTTTTCAAATTGCACAAGTCAACTAAAAATAATCGAAGTGATATAATGAATAGTAACCATTACGACAAAAGATGACTTTTCGAAAATATATTTTTGTAAAATTCCTAAAAAATTCCTAGACCTTCACAGACTAATTTTACATCATGTCAAGAAATACTATAAGTTTCAAGTCAATATTAATTGTCAAAAGTCATTTACGCTCAGTTTTAGGGTTTATCGGAAAACGTTTTCGCTGTAATATCCAAGAATTTCGCGTATTATATTACAAGTATTTTTGTTAATAAATGTGAAGTTATGTGGATTATATAAAAACTAATGTTAATTAAAGAATAATTGTATAGATACATATTATTCCAGTAGCCGAGTCATTAGTATGATATTAATTAATAAATGAATTTAAATTGGTCGATATGTGTTTTGAGATCGTATCACATTATTTGGAAGTGGTTATATGTGAAATTGGAGTTTGGGGGCTTAAAACCCCGAGTTGAGACGATTTGGCCTCTCATTGGTGAAGGTCGTCATCGACAATGACCTCCGGAGAGCCGATAGCTTGGTTTCATGATGGATTATGAGTTATTTATGATTAATTTATTAGATGATATTGCATAGTAATAATCTTGCTTGCATGTGAACCTGTGTTAATAATTTGTGTTTCTTGTTCTTGGTTTGATTTTAGGTTCAAGTTTTGTGTTTAAATTCGACGTGTATATATGTTTTGTGGAGGATTGTGAGATACTATGGGTTAGTTAGTGTTGCATGTTAGTTTTGAGATATAGATTATGCTTAATTCGATTTACACATGTTATAACTGATGTTTGTGAATTTTGTTTTTAAATTTATCTAAAATTATGTTATAGCTGTTCTTTCCTGTTTTGATCGAGTTCTAGATCTGATATGAATGTATAGTCTTCTGTGATAATGTGCAACTTGAAGTCTAGTTTTCCCACGCAAAAACCTTGTGTCAATTGAGTTAACGTGTAAAGAGTTATACATGTTTTAATCAAGAATGCGCTGAACATAAGAAATTAGGTATCTAATACCGAAGATTATATTGATATGGATATAGAATCATTTATAAATATGCAGGGAATCCAAGTTATGAATTGTATGTGAGTACGTGTTTGAGAAACCTATAAAAAGCAATAAGTGAATGAATCTTTTTACGTAATTCAAAAAGTGGAAATTTTATTGACTCTTAAAGTAGTATCAATCTGTTTTATTATACTTGCTTTATTTCAATATAATTTGTTTCCTCTAAATTTTTTTCATCCGATTGAGAGAAATGATGCATATGGTGTGAGTATTTGTCTTTCCGACTAAAAGTCTGGTGGGACGCCACCTAATTATATGTTGTTAAACCGTATAATACTAAGACTGGCCATCTTAAGTGCCAATATGGTTGCTCCCAGTCATATAAAAATTCTTTCTTCATCCTACTTCTTTCAGAATGATTTATTGGTCCCACTTCCCATCAACCATTCAATAGAGATATGTTTTATCGAAAATCTTTCGAGTTGAGAAGTGGTGTAAAGTATGATTTAGTAACTCATATTTTATCCGATAAAAGTGTATATAAGATATAAGCGCACCATTCAATGACGTTTTTTACGAATGAAAGTTATGCGGGACTTTGTCAAGCTTGAGAAGTACGAATGAGTTGAACTTGTCCTTGTACTTAGTATATCATTTATTAGTGCTCAAGAGTTATAGTCTCAATAAAAAATATGAATTAGAGTATGAGACTTGGGGATTTGATCAGAGGTATCTTGCGTTGAGCGACCATTAGAAATTCTCGATAGAAAGGAGAAAATTCTAAAAAATAAGTCAATCGTGCTTGTAAGAGTATTGTGCAGGAATCCCAAGGTTGAAGAGTCAACATGGGAGTTTGATAGCAAAATGCTCGAAAAATATCCTCACTTATTTTAATAGGCTTGATTCTGAGGATATAATTCTTTTAAGGGGAAAGGATATCGGAATTTCGCGTATAATATTACAAGTATTTTTGTGAATAAAGGTGAAGTTATGTGGCTTATATAAAATTTATGAGAATTAAAGAATAATTTCAAAGATACATATTATTCCAATAGACGAGTTATTAGTATGCTATTGACTGATAAATGAATTGAAATTGGTCAATATGTGTTTTGAGATTGTATCGCATTATTTGGAAGTCGTTATATGTGAAATTGGAGTTTGGGGGCTTGAAACCCCGAGTTGAGCCGGGTTTGCCTCTCGTTGGTGAACGTCGGCGCCGATAATGACCTCCGAAGAGCCGATTGCTTGGTTTCTTTATGGATTATGATGAATTGTTGATGATTAATTAATCAGATGATATTGTATGGTAATAATTTTGCTTGCATGTGAACCTTGTGCTTATAATTTATGTTTCGTGCTCTTGGTTTGATTTTAGGTTTGAGTTTTGTGTTTAGATTCAATGTATATATATATATATGTTTTGTACATGATTGTGAGATAATATGGGTTAGTTTGTGTTGCATGTTAGTTTTGAGATATATATTATGCTTAATTCGGTCTATACACGTTATAATTGATGTTTGCGAATTGTGTTTTTAAATCTATCTAAAAATTTTACATAGATGTTTCTTTCCTGTTTTGTTCGAGTTCCAGGTCTAATATGAATGTATGGTCTTCTGTGATAATGTGCAACTTGAAAAAACCTTGTGTCAATTGAGTTAACGAGTAAAAAGTTATACATATTTTAATCAAGGACGCGCATAGTAGAATTTTTTATGTCCGGTTTATAATATATTTAATTCATTTTTAACTTAAATAAAATATTTTGGAGATTAAATTTTTATGTCAAATTGGGCTGGTATTCAGGAATAAGCCTGCAAATTTTGAGACAGATAAATTATATTTGGATTTATGAATAATGTGAAGGAATTTACGGATGAGCGGAATAATGATATAACAATTATTCCGTAAAATCATATATCGCACATATAGAAAAAACATATAAAATCAAGGGACAGGAGGAATCATTATCATACCTTAAAAATCGAAACTTTATAACAATGGATGCTAGCAGTTGCTCCTAAGAGTGTGAAGCACTCTACTGCTATCCACCAAGAATAATCCTTCGATGAAGCTTTTATAAAGATGAAGCCTTATAAAAGTGGTGCCCTTTTCTTTTGAGAGAGAGAGATGAAGAAGAAGGAGAGGGTGACAACTAAGTTTTCACAAAAACACAAGTGCATTCCAAAACCCTTCTCATCTCATTCTTTATATAGGGCTCACTAGGTTTTCATATAATTAATATATCAATATATATATTATTATATAAATCCCACACTTTATCTTATAAAATATTTAAATAATAATTAAAACAATTTTAATCATTATTATTTTTCTAAACTCTTTAGAAAACAACTTGCTCTCTCAAAATACCTTCATCAATAAATTAATCTTTTTATGGTGTGACCCTGTAGGTTCAATATTAAGCCGGTAGTAGAAATAAATAATAATAAACCTTCTATTTATTATTTATATAAATTTTAAAATTCATTAAATATAATTAACTGATTAATTATATTTATTCTACATCGTGAGTGATGCTTCTCAACATATCGCGACTATCCGGATATTATGAATTCACTGCTTAGAATATCAAGAACATGTCAGTGACTAGTTACCGTACAATGAATTCTTCTACTCTTATAATATCCTGATTAAATATAACGCATGAGTCTCGTGTCAAGCCTATCAAATTTAATCATATGATTTCTTATTCATAATGCAAAGTTCATATTAATGGAAATTAGAAACTCCTTTCTAATTTCATACACTCTGGCCAGAGATTCCAGAACTCGCATACTAAGAATATTATAGGATATTCTTGTTGGATTTTAATCACAGCAGAGGCATGGTAAAACACTTTTACACATATAAAATCCAAATAAAAGCATATAAATCGTGATTAAAATATATGAATCGATTACTAACCTTTAATAGCGATCCAAAAGCAATGATCGGAGATCCTTAGCAGCTGATCCTCAAACGTGAAGCACTCCACCGGTATCCACCAAGAAAACGACGTTAAGGAGGAGGAGGAGGTGGAGAGAATTAGGTTTTTTCTAAAATTTTTGGGTTCTGGTTCGGGTTAGAATAAAAATAGGGTTTATAATAGTATATTTATAGGCAAAATTTTTAGCTGAAATTTTCCCATAAAATATTATTATTATTAACCCATTTATTATTCTCATTAATAATTAAAATACCTTTTAATTATTAATCCTTTTTCTAAACACTTTAGAAATAATTCTCTCTCTTGATTTAATTTCCAAAAAATTAAATTCTTAATTAATAATATTAAGAACTTTTCTTAATTAATTTATAATCAATTAAATCTCATTTAATCAATTATTAAATTTGCCAATTAATTATTTATTTCATAAATAAATAATTATCAGTCATTATTAATTAATTTCTCCACCATTAAATCATTCTCTTTTTAAGGTGTGACCCTGTAGGTTCAATATTAAACCGGTAGTAGAAATAAATAATAATAAAACTATTTTATCATTATTTATATAAATTCTCTAATTTATTAAATATGATTAATTAATTAATCATATTTATTCTACATCGTGAGGGATACTTCTCAGCATATCGCGACTATCCGGATAATACGAATTCACTGCTTAGAATACCAAGAACCTATTCAGTGAATAGTTACCGTACAATAAACTCCTTCTACCCTACAATGTCCTGATTAAATACAAGGCATAGATCTTGTGTCAAGCCTATCTAATTTAATCACTTTCTTACCAGTTACTATGCTTAGTTCTTTGCAAATTAGAAACTCCTTTCTAATTTCATTCACTCTGGCCAGAGATTCCTGAACTAGCATAAGTGGATCAGCCTTGAACATTCGCTTCCTTCACTGGAAGGGGTAGATCCTTTATTGATCATACACTATCTTCGTGTACAAATTCCTATACCCAGTAGAGCCCTAATAATTGTCCCTGGAGACTAAGAACTAAACCAAAGCATAGTTCAGTGTACACAAGATGACTGTGATGATCTCAAGTCTAAGAATACTTGTACAACTATCACTATGTGAACAACTGCTGATACGTGAGTGAACTCCATCAGTTGTTCAGCTGTGCGAGTCATGTTCAGTGAACTTATTCTATAATAAGCACCTACATACTAGCTATAGTGTCACCACACATATGTCTATGAGAACAGACATCCTTCATAATGAAGCAAGCATAATATGTATCGATCTTTGCGGATTATTAATTATCAGTTAGTAATCCTATGATCAGGAGCTATTTAAGTTTAGAGTTATCATCTTTTAGGTCTCACTATTATGATCTCATCATAATCCATAAAAAGCTTTATTCTAAACTATGGTATATCTTATTTAAACACTTAAATAGATAGAGCCCGTAATAAAAACAAAACAAGTCTTTTATTAATATCAATGAAATCAAAACAGATTACATAAAAGTTATTCCTAAATCCTTCTACATGATTGGACTTAGGACATATTCCTTTCAATCTCCCACTTGTACTAAAGCCAATCACTCTGGTATCTAATACCCATCTAGTCTTTATGACGATCAAAGTGACTTTCATAAAGTAGCTTTGTGAGTGGGTCTGCTATGTTATTATGTGTGTCAACTTTAATTCAATACAACACAAGAAATGTTATCGCGCTCCCACTAACCCTTTTGTAGACACATGGTTCATCTACGTTTTTCATAAAACCAAATTCTTTGATTTTCTCATCAAAACGGATGTTCCATCTACGAGAAGCTTGCTTTAAACCACATATGGTTCGCAGCAGCTTACACACTAGGTTTTCATTTCTCTTGGAAAGAAAACCATCTGGCTAATTGCCAGATCTCATAGTCGTAGCAAGCAGCAATCGCAAGCAAAATCCGAACTGATTTTAACAGGGCTATAGGTAAAAGTTTTCATCAAAGTCAATCCATTGCCTTTATTTGAATCCTTTTCCCAAAAGCCTGGCCTTAAAGGTCTCCACCTGGCCATCTGCTATAATCTATCTTTTGTATACCGTATACATAAATTCCTTTCCGGATTTCATGCCACTATGCCATTTCTCTGAGTCAATACTATTCATAGCCTCATTATAGGTCACAGGGTCGTCATCATCAATGATTGAAAACTCATTGTCATTCTCAATGACAAGGCCATATTACCTCTCAGGTTGGTGAGACACTCTCCCTGACCTACGAATGGGCTGTTCCACAGAAGGTTGTTCAGTCAGAACAGGTGTTTCCACTTGATCCGTAGTAGTTTGTGCTTCTTGAACTTCATCAAGTTCAATTTTGCTCCCACTGTTTCCTTCAAGGATAAACTCCTTTTCCAAGAAGGTAGCACATATGGAGACAAACACCCGATGATCGGTGTAAAAGTAATACCCTAAAGTCTTTTTAGGATATCCCACAAAACTACATTTTACGGATCGATATTCCAGCTTATCTGGGTCAACTTTCTTGACATAAGCTGGACATCCCCAAATCTTAACGTGTTTAAGACTCGGTTTCCTTTCTTTCCATATCTCATACGGAGTTTGAGGAACAGATTTGGAAGGCACCTTATTCAGTAAATATGCTGAGGTTTCCAATGCATAACCCCATAGGAATACTGGAAGATTTGCATATCTCATCATGGACCGAACTATGTCTAACAAAGTTCGATTTCTCCTTTCAGATACCAATCTGGAGGCGTCCACTGGGAGACTATACCATTTACTTTGAGATAATCCAGAAACTCTCCATTCAAGTATTCACCACCTCGATCTAATCGAAGAATTATAATACTATGTTTGGTTTGTTTCTCCACTTCATACTTATACTCTTCGAACTTTTCAAAGGCTTCAGACTTGTGTTTCATCAGACACATATCCGAATCTAGATCTATTGTCCATGAAAGTAATGAAGTATGAAAATCCACCCATGGCTTGCATAGACATTGGTCCACATACATCTGTGTGTACCATTCCTAGCAAATTTGCAGCCCTCTCTCCATGTCTACTAGATGGAGACTATAGTGCCACAATGAAGTGAGATTTTCATCATCCCTTTTCTTTTATTAGTTTGTTCAATCTGAAGTAAATTATGTCACATTTATACAGACCATTATTTAAAGTACCACGTCCATAGAGAATATTATCTCTAAGAATAGAACATGCATTATTCTCAATAATAAATGAAAATCCAGCCAAGTCTAACATGGGAATAGAAATAATATTCCTCACAATCGAGGGAACAAAATAATAATTATTTAAAACAATAGTCTTGCCCGTAGGCATATGTAAATGAAATGATTCTACATCTTCAGCAGCAACTCTTGCTCCATTTCCCATCAGTAGAATCACCTCCTCTTCCTCAAGAGTCCTACTTCTCCTTAGTCCCTGCAACAAATTGCAGATATGAGAACCACAGGCGGTATCTAATACCCAAGTAGAAATTTGATTTAATGACATATTCACTTCTATCATGAACATACCTGAATCAGAAGCGGTAGTCTCACTACCCTTCTTCTTCTTCAATTCTGCAAGGTAAACCTTGCAGTTCCTCTTCCAGTGCCCCACCTTGTTACAGTGAAAGCAAACAACTTTGCTCTTGGGGTCTTCAGCTTTTGGTGGAACCGACGTTTTCTCACCTACTTTCTTCTTCTTGGAAGGGTTCCTCTTCCTTTTCTTAGTATTGGAAGCTTCACCAATTAGAAGAACAGAACTCTTCTTAGGGGGAAAATTCGATTCCGCAGTCTTCAACATGTTGTGGAGTTCAGGCAGGCTGACATCCAACTTATTCATGTGAAAGTTCACAACAAACTGCGAGAATGAACTCGGAAGCGATTGCAAGACCAAGTCTGGGATCAGCTCCCCATCCATAGCAAAACCAAGTTGTCCAAGACGTTCAATCAAATTGATCATCTTAAGTACATGGTCATTCACAGATGATCCCTCAGACATCCTACAACCGAACAGCTCCTTTGATATCTCATATCGAGCTGTCCTCCCTGCCACATCATACAACTCTTGTAGATGCATGAGGATAGTGTGAGCATCCATATGCTCATGTTGCTTCTGTAGCTCAATGTTCATGGAAGCTAGCATGATACATTGAGCAACATTTGCATCATCTACCCACTTACGATACACAACATGTTCATCATTATGTGCATCACTAGAAGGTTCAGTAGGCTTAGGTGAGTCAATCACGTATTCCAGCTTCTCAATCCAGAGAACAATTCTCAAGTTTCGAAGCCAGTCAGCATAATTAGGACCAGTCAACTTGTGAGCATCTAGTATGCTCCTGAGTGATAGTGCAGAAGACATAATGTATATTGTAAATCTGTAAATGATAAACACATAACAACACTTAACAAACATTCGATTTCATTTTAAAACACTATATGAATTGGGTCTTCATTCATAAGTGGCTCCCACTAGTTTATCTAATTTATTCCACCCCCTACGTGAAAAATTAAGCATTCATAATGCTAGTGGGAATAGGGATCCTACATTCCATTACACAACCCCGGCTATAGCACGAACCGCCATGTAATGTTCAATAGGCAGACAACTCTTGTCAATTACATCTTATGTTATTCCCTAATCAAACTTTAGCCTCGTGAATAATTGAGTCACGGTTGTGGCATGACAAACTCAATATTCTAAGTCAAGTCTAACCCAACATTCCGTACAATTGAATCAGTCCCCAATGGCCCACGGCTGTGGCACGTACCGACCTTTAGATTCTATTTCAATGTACACATCTCTATGTAATACACAAGTATTTCTTATTTCGAAATCAAAGCCCTCGGCTGTAGCACGAATCGACAATGATTCAAAAATAAGAACTACTTTTCTATCATGTTGGAAGGCTATGACCGACACAAGCCCGTTGTGTCATTGGCCAATTACTACTTGATATTATTTAATTTTAGAGGGATTATATTACGTTATAATCATAATCATATTATAAAGAGATTCTTCCTTTTAAATTAAATATTTCAAATCAATAATCAATAATCAGATGATTCCCAGATCGGGTGGAGCATTGTCAAGAGGCGTCACTTAATAACCCTTTCTTACAGATAGAAATCTGTTGTTGACAGAATCATCCTTTCTCTCATATCGAAAATTCATATTCAATTACGTGTTTCATAAACACAAGAATCTCATGATTGTATTCATAATATTGTTATTAAGGTTATGAAACAATTTCACTATACTAGGTTGTCTAACAAACGCCTTATGTTCATTTAAGTTCACCTAAATCTATCATCGCATGATAAACTAAGCATATATCACATATATCAGCATGAATAAACATCAAGGTAGGCATGTTACATCATCTAGCATATTGGTCTAAGCGTTATACATCTCTATGTATCACATGAAGCATTTAAAAGCAGTTAAAACAGTTAAAAACGGCTTTAAAACACTTTCGGAAATATAAACAGTTCAAAACTTTTATATAAACTAAAATTTGATCACTCCATTAGATCCGTCTCGGAAAAATGAATCCAACGATATATTGCACGCCTAAAACGGAGTTACGAAACTCCCAAAAAATCAAATTTAATGTGGACAGTCGGGCTGTAACGCATTACAGGAATGCGTTACAAGCCCTGTAACGCATTCCGGTGATGCGTTACAACCCTTTTAAGCCATTAAAAGGTGTAACGCATTCCGTGAATGCGCCACAGGGTGTAACTCATTCCCGGAATGCGCGACACCCTTTCTTCTGCGTTTCTCCGCCTGTCAGAACAACCGCCGTCTTTGTCTTTCTCGAACTCCGTGCAACAACAGACTTTTGTGTCTTCTCTTCCGTGCATTCAACAGTACAGCAACAGACAAGCAGCAGATGCATAATATATATATACTTACAATTTATATATATATGATTATTTAATTACGAATTTAATTGCAACAACTTCAAAAATTCATAATAAAAAATCTATACATCATAAAACTATGAAAAAAAATACCCAGACGATCTACAACACTTGTAGAACCCAGATCAACATTCAAAATTATTCTGAGAAATGATTTCTCATCACACAAAATTAATCCATAATATAACTTGTAAAAATCATAATTAATTCATACAAGCACATAAAATTCTGAAATTTTACCACAGATCTATATGCATACAACCTATGCTCTGATACCATTGTTGGATTTTAATCGCAGCGGAGGCATGGTAAAACACTTTTACACATATAAAATCCAAATAAAAGCATATAAATCGTTATTAAAATATATGAATCGATTACTAACCTTTAATAGCGATCCAAAAGCAACGATCGGAGATCCTTAGCAGCTGCTCCTCAAACGTGAAGCACTCCACCGGTATCCACCAAGAAAACGACGTTAAGGAGGAGGAGGAGGTGGAGAGAATTAGGTTTTTTCTAAAATTTTTGGGTTCTGGTTCGGGTTAGAATAAAAATAGGGTTTATAATAGTATATTTATAGGCAAAATTTTCAGCTGAAATTTTCCCATAAAATATTATTATTATTAACCCATTTATTATTCTCATTAATAATTAAAACACCTTTTAATTATTAATCCTTTTTCTAAACACTTTAGAAATAATTCTCTCTCTTGATTTAATTTCCAAAAAATTAAATTCTTAATTAATAATATTAAGAACTTTTCTTAATTAATTTATAATCAATTAAATCTCATTTAATCAATTATTAAATTTGCCAATTAATTATTTATTTCATAAATAAATAATTATCAGCCATTATTAATTAATTTCTCCACCATTAAATCATTCTCTTTTTATGGTGTGACCCTGTAGGTTCAATATTAAACCGGTAGTAGAAATAAATAATAATAAAACTATTTTATCATTATTTATATAAATTCTCTAATTTATTAAATATGATTAATTAATTAATCATATTTATTCTACATCGTGAGGGATACTTCTCAGCATATCGCGACTATCCGGATAATACGAATTCACTGCTTAGAATACCAAGAACATATTCAGTGAATAGTTACCGTACAATAAACTCCTTCTACCCTACAATGTCCTGATTAAATACAAGGCATGGATCTTGTGTCAAGCCTATCTAATTTAATCACTTGATTACCATTTACTATGCTTAGTTCTTTGCAAATTAGAAACTCCTTTCTAATTTCATTCACTCTGGCCAGAGATTCCTGAACTAGCATAAGTGGATCAGCCTTGAACATTCGCTTCCTTCACTGGAAGGGGTAGATCCTCTATTGATCATACACTATCTTCGTGTACAAATTCCTATACCCAGTAGAGCCCTAATAATTGTCCCTGGAGACTAAGAACTAAACCAAAGCATAGTTCAGTGTACACAAGATGACTATGATGATCTCAAGTCTAAGGATACTTGTACAACTATCACTATGTGAACAACTGCTGACACGTGAGCGAACTCCATCAGTTGTTCAGCTGTGTGAGTCATGTTCAGTGAACTTATTCTATAATAAGCACCTACATACTAGCTATAGTGTCACCAGACATATGTTTATGAGAACAGACATCCTTCATAATGAAGCAAGCATAGTATGTATCGATCTTTACGGATTATTTATTACCAGCTAGTAGAGTTATCATCTTTTAGGTCTCACTATTATGATCTCATCATAATCCATAAAAAGCTTTACTCTAAACTATGGTATATCTTATTTAAACACTTAAATAGATAGAGCCCGTAATAAAAACAAAACAAGTCTTTTATTAATATCAATGAAATCAAAACAGATTACATAAAAGTTATTCCTAAATCCTTCTACATGATTGGACTTAGGACATATTCCTTTCAATTCTCTTCCTATACTGGAAGGGGTAGATCCTCTATTGACGTTAACTATCTCCATACACAAATCCTTATGCCCAGAATAGACCTAATGGATGTCCTTGAGATTAAAGACTAAACTAAAGCACAGTTCTTTATATACAAGATAACTTTAACGATCTCAAGTCTAAGGACACTTGTACAACTATCACTCAGTGAATAACTATTGACACGTGAGTAATCTCCATTAGTTGTCCAACTTATCGAGTCATGTTCAGTGAACTTATTCTTAAATAAGCACCTACATACTAGCTATAGTGTCACCACACAAATGCCTTTGAGAACAGACATCCTCATGAAGGGAGCAAGCATAGTATGTACCATTCTTTGCGGATTCACTAAGTTTCGATTAGTTATCCTATGATCAGGAACTGTTTAAGTCTAAAGTTATCATCTTCTAGATCTCACTATTACAATCTCATTATTATTCTAGAAGCTTTACTCTAAACTATGGAACATCTTATTCAAAACACTTTAAATAAATAAAGCCCATAATAAAACCAAAAAAAGTCTTTTATTAATATTAATGAAATCAAATAAGAATACAAGAAATTTCTTTCTAACTCATCATATATGATTGGATTTAGGACAAACACTCTCAATCTCCCACTTGAACTAAAGCCAATCACCCTGGTATCTAATACCCATCTTCTCTTTATGACGATCAAAGTGAATCTGAGACAATGACTTTGTGAGTGGGTCTGCTACGTTGTTATGTGTGTCAACTCTCTCAATCTTGATATCTCCTCTTTCAATAATTTCCCTAATCAAATGAAAGCGTCGCAAAACATGTTTGGAATTTTTATGAGACCTGGGTTCCTTGGCTTGTGCTATTGCTGCGTTGTTATCACAATACAACACAATTGGCTCCTCAATGCTAGGAACAACTCCCAACTCAGAAACAAATTTTCTCATCCAAATGGCTTCTTTTATAGCCTCACTTGCAACTATATACTCTGTTTCCGCTGTGGAGTTAGCCGTTGTAGACTGTTTGGAACTCTTCCAACTAATCGCACCACCATTGAGAGTAAATACGTACCCTGACATGGATTTGCTATCATCATATTATGATTGAAAACTAGAGTCAGTATAACTCTCTATTTTCAACTCAGATCCACCAAAAATAAGAAAAATATCCTTAGTCCTTCGCAAGTACTTAAGGATGTTCTTCACTGCTTTCTAGTGGTCTTCTCCTGGATCAGACTGATATCTTCTTGTCACACTAATTGAGTAAGCAACATCAGGCCTAGTACATAACATCGCATACATGATAGATCATATTGCTGAAGCATAAGGAAACTTACTCATATGCTCTCTTTCCTCGGCTGTCTTAGGAGATATCCTTTTGGAAAGGGATACTCCATGACTCATCCGTATGAGACCTCTCTTGGAATTTTCCATGCTAAACCTTTTAAGCACTTTCTCGATGTATGTACCCTGGGTAAGACCTATCATTCTTCTAGATCTATCTATATAGATCTTCATACTGAGAATGTAGGATGCTTCTCCCAAGTCCTTCATAGTTAAGTTCTTCGATAGCCACACTTTGACTTATTGTAGCATCGGTATATCATTTCCTATAAGAAGTATGCCATCCACATACAGTACAAGAAATATTACCGCGCTCCCACTAACCTTCTTGTAGATACATGGTTCATCTATGTTTTTGATAAAACCAAACTCTTTGATTGTCTCATCAAAACGGATGTTCCATCTAAGAGAAGCTTGTTTTAATCCATATATGGTTCGTAGCAGCTTACACACTAGGTGTTCATTCCCTTTAGAAATAAAACCCACTG
Source organism: Apium graveolens (assembly GCF_009905375.1). Taxonomy (NCBI): domain Eukaryota; kingdom Viridiplantae; phylum Streptophyta; class Magnoliopsida; order Apiales; family Apiaceae; genus Apium; species Apium graveolens. Next base: position 157,067,131 of record NC_133651.1, on the reverse strand, counting down.
GATGTGTCATATACACTTCCTCTTCAAGTTTCCCATTAAGAAAGGCCGTTTTGACATCCATTTGCCAGATCTCATAGTCGTAGTACGCAGCAATCGCAAGCAAAATCCGAATTGATTTCAACAGGGCTACAGGCGAAAAAGTTTCATCAAAGTCAATCCCTTGCCTTTGTCTGAATCCTTTTGCCACGAGCCTGGCCTTATAGGTCTCCACCTGGACATCTGCTCCAATCTTTCTTTTGTATACCATTTTGCACCCAATAGGCTTTACATCCTCTGGTGCTTGAACCAAAGTCCATACTTGGTTGGCATACATAGATTCCATTTCGGATTTTATGGCACTCTCCCATTTCTCTGAGTCAATATTACTCATAGCCTCATTATAGGTCATAGGGTCGTCATCATCAATGAATGACAACTCATTTTCATTCTCAATGACAAGGCCATAATACCTCTCAGGTTGGCGAGACACTCTCCCTGACCTACGAATGGGCTGTTCCACAGAAGGTTGTTCAGTCTGAACAGGTGTTTCCTCTTGAACCGTAGTAGTTTGTGCTTCTTAAACTTCATTAAGTTCTATTTTGCTCCCACTGTTTCTTTCAAGGATAACTTGTTTTTCCAAAAAGGTATCATGTCTGGAGACAAATACCCTATGATCGGTGTAAAAGTAATACCCCAAAGTCTCTTTAGGATATCCCACAAATCTACATTTTATGGATCGAGATTCCAGCTTATCAGGGTCAACTTTCTTGACATAAGTTGGACATCCCCAAATCTTAACGTGTTTCCTTTATTTCCATATCTCATATGGAGTTTGAGGAACAGATTTTGAAGGCACCTTATTCAGTAAATATGTTGAGGTTTCCAATGCATAACCCCAAAGGAATACTGGAAGATCTGCATAGCTCATCATGGACCGAACCGTATCTAACAAAGTTCGATTTCTCCTTTCAGATACCCCATTCAACTGTGAAGTATATGGAGGAGTCCACTGAGAGACTATACCATTTTCTTTGAGATAATCTAGAAACTCTTCCTTCAAGTATTCACCACCTCGATCTGATCAAAGGGTTTTAATACTATGTTTGGTTTATTTCTCCACTTCATTCTTATATTCTTTGAACATTTCAAAGGCTTCAGACTAGTGTTTCATCAAATACACATATCCAAATCTAGATCGATCATCTATAAAAGTAATGAAGTATAAAAATCCACCCATGGCTTGCGTAGACATTGGTCCACATACATCTGTGTGTACCAATCCTAGCAAAACTGCAGCCCTCTCTCCATGTCCACTAAATGGAGATTTGGTCATTTTACCCAATAGACAAGACTCGCATGTAAGATATGATTCAAAATCAAAGGGGTCAAGTAACCCTTCCTTATACAATGTCCGCAGTCTATTTTCACTAATATGACCAAGTCTGTAGTTCCATAAATAGGTAAGATTTTCATCATTCCTTTTCCTTTTATTAGTATGTTCAATTTGTAGTAAATTATGCTCTACGTCACATACATACAAACCATTATTTAAAATACCACTACCATAAAGAACGTTATCTCTAAGAATTGAACATTTATTATTCTGAATAACAAACGAAAATCCAGCTAAGTCTAACATGTGAATAGAAATAATATTCCTCACAATCGAGGGAACAAAATAACATTTATTTAAAACAATTGTCTTGCCCGTAGGCATATGTAAATTAAATGATCATACAGCTTCAGCAGCAACTCTTGCTCCATTTCCCATCCATAGAATCACCTCCTCTTTCTCGAGAGTCATACTTCACCTCCTCTTTCTCGAGAGTCATACTTCTCCTTACTCCCTGCAATGAATTGCAAATGTGAGAACCACAGGCGGTATCTAATACCCAAGTAGAAATTTGACTTAGTGACATATTCACTTCAATCATGAACATACCTGAATCAGAAGTGGCAGTCTCATTACCCTTCTTCTTCTTCAATTCTGCAAGGTAAACCTTACAGTTCCTCTTCCGGTGCCCTACCTTGTTACAGTGGAAGCAAACAACTTTGCTCTTGGGGTCTTCAGCTTTTGGTGGAATCGGCTTTTTCTCACCTACTTTCTTCTTCTTCTTGGGAGGGTTCCTCTTCCTTTTCTTAGGATTAGAGCCTTCACCAATTAGAAGAACATAACTCTTCTTAGAGGGAAAATTCAATTCCGCCGTCTTCAACATGTTGTGGAGTTCATCCAGGATGATGTCCAGCTTATTCATGTGAAAGTTCACAACAAACTGCGAAAATGAACTCGGAAGTGATTGCAAGACTAAGTCTTGAGTCAACTCCCCATCAATGGCAAAACCAAGTTGTCCAAGACGTTCAATCAAATTGATCATCTTTTGAGTACATGGTCATTCATAGATGATCCCTCAGACATCGTACAGCCGAACATCTCCATCGATATCTCATATCGAGCTGTCCTCCCTGCCACATCATACAACTCTTGTAAATGCGTTAGGATAGTGTGAGCATCCATATGCTCATGCTGCTTCTGTAGCTCAATGTTCATGGAAGCTAGCATGATACATTGAGCAACATTTGCATCATCTATCCACTTACGATACACAATATATTCATCATTATGTGCATCATCAGCAGGTTCAGCAGGCTTAGGTGAGTCAATTACATATTCCAGCTTCTCAGCCCTGAGAATAATTCTCAAGTTTCGAAGCCATTCAGCAAAATTAGGACCAGTCAATTTGTGAGCATCTAGTATTCTCCGGAGTGATAGTGCAGAAGACATAACGTATATAGTAAATCTGTAAATGATAAACACATAACATCACTTAGAAAATATTCAATTACATTTCAAAACTCTATATGAATCGGGTCTTTATTCATAAGTGGCTCCCACTAGTTTATCTAATTTATACAACCCCCTAAGTGAAAAATTAAGCATTCATAATGCTAGTGGGAATAGGGATCCTACATTCCATCACACAACCTTGGCTATAGCACGAAATGCCATGTGATGTTTAATAGGCAGACAACTCTTGTCAATTACATCTTATGTTATTCCCTAATAAAAATTTAGCCTCTTGAATAATTTGAGTCATGGCTGTAGCACGACAAACTCAATATTCTAAGTCAAGTCTAACCCAACATTTCATATAATTGAATGAGTCTCTAACGGCCCATGGCTGTAGCACGTAACGACCATTAGATTCTAATTCATTGTACACATCTCTATGTAATAGACAAGTATTTGTTATTTAAAAATCAAAGCCCTCGGCTGTAGCACGAAATGACAATGATTCAAAAATGATGACTACTTTCTACCATGTTGGAAGGCTATGACCGCCACAAGCCCGTTGTGTCATTGGCCAATTAGTACTTGATATTATTTAATTTTAGAGGGATTATATTATGTTACAATCATAATCATATTATAAAGAGATTCTTTCTTTTAAATTAAATATTTCAAATCAATAATCAATAATTGGATAATTCCCAGATCGGGGGGAACATTGTCAAAAGGCGTCACTTAATACCCCTTTCTTATATATCGAAATCCGCTTTTAACAGAATCATCCTTTCTCTCAATATTGAAAATTCATATTTAATTACGTGTTTCACAAACACAAGAATCTCATGATTTTATTCATAATATTATTGTTAAGGAAAGAAACGATTCCTATTCTAGATTTTCTAGAGTACGCCTTATATTTATTTAAGTTCACCTAAATCTATCATCGCATGGTACACATAGGCATATATCTCATATATAAAAATAAATAAATAAACAATTAAGCATGCAAGTAATATCATGTCACACATTGATATATATTGATGTATGGATTTATTATAGTATTTAAAAGCAATTAAAACAATTAAAACAAGCTTTAAAACACTTTCGGGAATATAAACAGTTCAAAACTATTATATAAATCCCAAAACAAAAACTGATGAATTCATTTATTGTAGTATTAATAATAACTATTATTATTATCATTATTGGTCCCTTTTATAACTGTTATTGCATTTATGTCCCAGAAAAAAACTGACGAATTCATTTACTATAGTAACAATTACAAGGTCATCCAATGGATGGAAGCAAATATTAAATTCATATTTATTCACATGCATAATTATATTATGAATTTTAATTAAAATAATTAAAAAAAATCATAACAAATAATCTACATATTACAAAATTATGAATAACAATACCCAGATGATCTACAACACTTGTAGAACCTAGATCAGTGGTCAAAATCCAATGCAAAAATTATTTCGAATTAATTCATAATTAAATCTAAATAAACTTGCAAAAATCATAATAAATCCATACATGTATAAAAAAATTTGAAATTGTTTTATATGAATCTCTATATGCAGAACCTGGCTCTGATTCCAATGAAGGAATTTACGGACGAGCGGAAGCATGATATAACAATTATTCCAAAAATCCACGTATCGCACATATAGAAAAAACATATAAAATCAAGGGAGCGGAGATATCGTAATCATACCTTAAAAATCGAAGCTTTATAACAATGGATGATAGTAGTTGCTCCTCAGAGTGTGAAGCACTCTACTGGTATCCACCAAGAATAATCCTTCGATGAAGCTTTTAAAAAGATGAAGCTTTATAAAAGTGGTGCCCTTTTCTTTTGAGAGAGAGAGAGATGAAGAAGAAGGAGAGGGTGGCAACTAAGTTTTCACAAAAACACAAGTGCATTCCAAAACCCTTCTCATCTCATTCTTTATATAGGAATCACTAGGTTTTCATATAATTAATATATTAATATATATTATTTAAATCCCACACTTTATCTTATAAAATGTTTAAATAATAATTAAAACAATTTTAATCATTATTATTTTTCTAAATTCTTTAGAAAACAACTTGCTCTCTCGAAATACCTTCATCAATAAATTAATCTTTTTATGGTGTGACCCTATAGGTTCAATATTAAGCCGGTAGTAGAAATAAATAATAATAAACCTTCTATTTATTATTTATATGAATTCTAAAATTCATTAAATATAATTTACTGATTAATTATATTTATTCTACATCGTGAGTGATGCTTCTCAACATATCGCGACTATCCGGATATATGAATTCACTGCTTAGAATACCAAGAACCTGTCAGTGACTAGTTACTGTACAATGAATTCCTTCTACCCTTACAATATCCTGATTAAATACAAGGCATGGATCTCGTACCAGGCCTATCAAATTTAATCATATGATTTCTTATTCATAATGCAAAGTTCATATTAATGCAAATTAGAAACTCCTTTCTAATTTCATACACTCTGGCCAGAGATTTCAGAACTCGCATACTAAGAATAACATAGGATATTCTCATCCTATATTGGAAGGGGTAGATCCTCTATTGATGTTAACTATCTCCATACACAAATCCTTATGCCCAGAATAGACCTAATGGATGTTCTTGAGATTAAGGACTAAACTAAAGCACAATTCTTTATATACAAGATAACTTTAACAATCTCAAGTCTAAGGACACTTGTACAACTATCACTCAGTGAATAACTATTGACACGTGAGTAATCTCCATTAGTTTTCCAACTTATCGAGTCATGTTCAGTGAACTTATTCTTAAATAAGCACCTATATACTAGCTATAGTGTCACCACACAAATGCCTTTGAGAACAGACATCCTCATGAAGGGAGCAAGCATAGCATGCACCAATCTTTACGGATTCACTAATTTCCTATTAGTTATCCTATGATCATGAACCGTTTAACTCTAAAGTTATCATCTTCTAGATCTCACTATTACAATCTCATTATAATTCTAGAAGCTTTACTCTAAGCTATGGAACATCTTATTCAAAACACTTTAAATAGATAAAGCCCATAATAAAACCAAAATAAGTCTTTTATTAATAATAATGAAATTAAATAAGAATACAAGAAAGTTCTTCCTAACTCATCATACATGATTGGATTTAGGACAAACACTTTCATAATGTTTGAGTAAAGCGTGCACAGTAGGAAGTCTTTAAGTTTTTAAGATTATTTAAGTGATTGATCATGAATGTTTGAATGTATTTGAGTTAAATTAGTATTGATGGTTAGGAATAAGATAAAAACTTTATAGTTTATTAAATTTCATAATAATGTGATGACATTTGGTGGCTTAATTGATAAGTGACAAGGTGACATGGCTATATGTTAGTTGTGTTCAAGGTTATATAAGTCGGTTATTTGAATATAGTTTAGATATTGATTGTTGGATTGGTTTGGTGTCGGCTCGCAACCGACTGGTAGTGTGTTTGTGTAACAGCCATAGATCCGGGATCGGGGATCCGAGCTATCACGGTCTTTCTTTCCATCAATAACATTTAACTTAAATCAAAATAAATAACTGCATGTTGTGACCCCACAATAATACACAATCGACAACACGTTATAGTCCTAGAGATGATATTGGGGTAAGTATCAGTTATAAGATTCACAAGTTATAAGTTATTATAAACCCAAATGATTAATTAATAAGTTTACAAGTTCCTTGCCATTATCTTACACAAGTCATAATTATACATAAGTTGATTCCCAAAAGCTGAACGCCTAGACTACAGATAGATCTACCTCTACAGCAATAGCGCCTAAGATTTCAATGGGTAGTCCTGAGACATTTTCCATAGTCCTGCGGTGGGTATGCTTGAGTATGGACATCTTGCCTAACTGTTGTTGTGTGACAAAGAAATAAAGCAAGAGTGACAAAGAAATAAAGCAAGAGTGAGCAATACAGCTCACAAAATGATATATATAAAATTTGATCAACAATGCAAAGTATCTTTATCTTGATATATGTTTAAAAGGTGAAGTTACGAGATACTTCAATATATGTATATATCTTTATCATAACTCTTTGAAAACTACAGTTGTTCAAAGTATAACCAGTTTTCAAAAGTTCATCATATAGGTGAAGTTACAAGGTGAGTCTTGTATAAATCATTTTCATAAAACTAATTGAGGGCTTTTGTCCATTCAAGTAAAAATAAATCATTGAAATATCATTTAAAAGATGAAGTTATGAGATACTTCATTTTCAAAACATCATTTTGAACGCTTGACTCTGCCAACATTCATCGGTCACCCAACCTTAGCTTTCTGATCGGGGTGGTCTCGATAATGTTGCTGAAAATATTCAATTTGGATGATAAACCAATTCTGGAGTATGTCGCAGGAGAAGTGTAATTTATGATGATCAGTCGCAGTCGTACAACTCCACTACATACCTATATGTAGGGGAGATCATCCGGTATTACTTGTCTACTAAAACCTGAACTCCCAAGGAATGAACCGCCTCTACGGAACTTCCGGGCACGTTAGGTCCATAAATTAATAAATGCTAGACCGGCGCCACTCGGCCACTTACACCACTCCTAGTTTGGATGAAATCCATGACCCTGAAACGTAATGCTCGTCTCCCCTTTCCCCAAGTAGAAACTTGTTGATAGAACTCCACCATGAAGTTGTATCTAGTTTGAAAGGGGAAACTCGCCAATATTTTCCAAGAGATGCTTGTTACTGGATTAAACTTATTCCACGACTTACTTCCCGAGTGTTGGGCAAGTAATCAAAACTTTCTTTATCTATTCAGCAACCTTGTTGCGAATATAAATTACATCACTGAGCAGGATTCCTCCTATTTTGAGCGAGTATTTAAATCCCCTTCGAATGAAAAGATTTAAATTTAAAAATGGGTTTGGGATCCGCTCTTTACTTTTAAAATCATCTTATAATGTTCGAAAATATATATCGAAAACGTTTAAGGTAAAAGGATTTAAATAATATAAATTACTTTCCAAAAATATTGAATGAATCTTTAACTATTATTCTTTAAACATTTATTGATCAAAGAATATTTTTAAATAAAATAGTCGGAGTTAAAAATTCTTAAATGAATATTCAAAACTAATATTCATTTAATAACTAATATAAATATTCAAAGTAAATCTTTATTTGAATAATCAAAATAATATTCATAAATAGTTCTTAATCGTAATTAAAATATTAATCGAATATTCAAAATAATATTCATTTACTATTTAAAACTATTGAATAAACCTTATTCGATTATTCGCTTTCAAAACTATACGTAACATACTCGGGAACATCGCATCACGGTTTAAGGTATAATATTCAAACTTGTATGTCATATACTAAGGGTATCCGCAAAATATCGCTTATCACTAGCATAAGTATTATGTAGCTCGTAAACTCTACTTTAAACAATCATTTTTCACTATTGAAATATCATGATTTGAAAACATGCATGCATACATATCATAATAACGGTAATAGGGTCTAAAAACTTGCCTAAATGTTCGGAGGTGGTAGTGGTTCTAGGATCGGTCCGATAACCTATAAAAATTAACATGACTCGTGATTAGTCCTCGGTCGCTTATGAAACCTTAGCTTTACTCACATAGACCCTAACGCTCATTTTCAAGTTGTTAATTAACATTACTAGCTTGTGCACCCTTGGCTCCAACATTTTTATAAAACTGACACTTAAAATTTTTAACATAAAACCTTTGTGAGGGCCTTACTAACTGCCTTAGATACTTCAAATAAAAGTTTCGTGATTCGACAAGCCTTTTAGGCGTCCTGAAACAGTTTCAATGTTACTTCATTATGTCAGGGTGGGTTCGCGAAATGCCGCTACTTAAAACGATCATTTCTCCTAAACCGTAAATCCGATTAACATGATCTATATACCAAAACGAAGCTTAAAACATCATATAGCTAATAATGGAGTGGGGAGGCTTAATAGTGAAGGTTTCGAGCCCAAAATTTACATACAAAATAGTCATCGGAAAATCGGGCATTACGACGGCTATAAACTAATGATTTCCAAAACTTAAACACAGCCATTCCATCAACAATCCAACAAAAACTCAAGATCTCATCTTTTACAACTAAAATAAGTCAAAATATGCTCAAGAACATCAAACTGAACAAGTAATACTCATGGCTCAACAATCAACAAAGATAACTTTGTTTGGAATATGTTGTAGACTTGATGATATACTTCAAAAACAACTTTGTAGATTTGATTAAGTGAAATTGTAGCTCTCAACGGATACTTTTATTAGTCATCCGTTGAGAGAGTAGCTTATGTTTAAATAAATTTTGGTAGCACAATTTTGCATATTGTAATGCCTTCGAGAACTAAAAGTTGTAGGATATTCTAAGTCATGTTGACTACTAGATTGATATACAAGATAGGTTGGCTAATTTTAAATATTAGATGCCTAGTAATCTTGCATAAGTGAAATGGAGTTAACTGCTATGAAGATAATCTCAACGGATGTTCCACAAGGTTTCACCAGATGATCAACCAGACTCTCAACGGATGATCCAACAAAGTCTTGACGGATGATCCAACAGAGTCTCAATGGATGATCAAATTCAAAAAGCAGTTGATAGTGACTTGACAGTCACATGGGTTGATTGTATGTAAATGGAATGTGGCATCCTATTTACAGGTTTTAGAGAACAAAGAAGAATTTTCATTTCCATGCTAACTTGAAGATATTCAAAGATGCTAGATGGAGAAATGAAGCAGCATGTAATTAGACTACGACACTTTTGTCTTATTAGTTTGTCTTTTTATCATGTAACTTGGTGATATATAAACCAAGAGTAGCAAGTAGAAAAGTATCAATTAAGAAAGAAAGAACTGAGAAATAGAAAAGCTGTATCTGTTAAGAATTTCTCTGTTCTAAGTATTTCATACTTGTAAGCAGATGTGTGCATTTTGAATCACCGAGTTCTCATCAATATATATCTCTGGTGGGTTAGTTCAATCCACCAGAAAGTTTTTAATCCTTGTGTTTAATTACTTTATGTTTGAATACATCTATATTTTCATTCCGCACCTTTACATATTCAAACACCGATATATACATATTTGTGAGAAGTTCTTAAAATAAAAAAAGAAACCAAGAATTACATTCAACCCCCCTTCTATAATTCTAGTTGTTAGATTGTTTGGGAATAACAATTGGTATCAGAGAAAGCTCTTGATACACTAAGAGTTTAAAGATTAAAGCAACTAACAACATGAGCATGAAGGATGTTGGAGTGAAGATCCCGTTCTTGGATAAAGACAACTATCACCATTTGTCACACCCCCAACTTAAACAGCAAATTAAATATAACTATTACAATATTTTAAAAAGAAGTAAACATAACCAACTCCAAGATCTTACAGTTTAGGGTTTGGAATAGCCCAACACTACCATGTATTACAACTGATTTTAAATAGCGAGTCCTCACACAAAACTACTATCTCTTATTCTACCTGAGCTCGAACATAAGCATCAGCATCACAGGTCTTACGGGCAGTCTGCTTGAATCTAACCATAGCTGCTAGTTGTAATATCAGGGTAAAGCAAGGAGTGAGCCAAATGCTCAACAAGTACTAAACAGTACGATACAAAACACAAATCGAGATATACATTAAAGAATGACAATGGGAAGACATAACCAATGATAACGAGAGATAAAACTATGGGTGATGGCATCATTTTGCTTGTATCAAAACAATTTCAAAATCATATCTTAATCAAAATCATTTTATGAAGCTACGGATTACAGCCGGTGATCAGCCGCGAAGTAATCCCGAACCTCGCTGGGTTCTAAAACATTAATGGGATCCCTAGGCAACTTTTAAGCCTAATATAAGTGTGGAAAGGACTCGGGTCTCAGTCCAGATCCACTATTCAAAAAAAACATTTATCCCCCTTTGGGACTGGAAATCCACATTTTATTTATTTCAAAAACTGATGCCGATTTATGACCAAAATCTCTTTTAACATTAAACATTTTTATCAAGGGATTATAGATCAACTCGAAACACGGGAAATATGGTACTAAATCTCAAGGCCATGATCCACTAAACTTTACTTTATTAGGTTAACTAAAAGGATTTCATATATATAACTTGGACAAGGAAATTTAGTGAGGCTATTGGATATTATGGAGGGGTAGTACCAAACTGGGCTTAAATCAATGGTTTCTCGTCAAGGTGCAAGTGCTAGATCATCAAGAAGATAAGCTTCATGAATATTAAGGGTGTTAAGGTATGAAGAATGATCTTTAACTCAGGATATATCAGAATTGTTAAGCTTTAGGATAAGAAAGAGGGGTATCAATCAATGAGGAACAACTTTGATCAATATCTGGCTTTTAGGTATCAAGGTGAAGTTTCTATAGGGGTTCAAGCATCAGGGTGAGATATCAGCACTTTAGGGATTGTTAGCATGTTAATCAAGAGGATCAATCAAGTATTATAACAACCCTTTATTTTATCATGGCATTCATCTTACTTTAATATACAATCATGATAAGACTACTTTGCATTACGTACTCGAGGGTTCATGGCATTTCTATATGATTCAAAGATAATCATAAGATATGTTGATTTAAATATATCAAAATGACTCAGGGTAGTTGCGTCAATAAATATGAACTATTTGTTACACAATTGCAGTGAATACGAAGATAGGTTGAATCACTTGCCTTGAGAAAGGCTGGTCTGGTCTGACTGGTAGGAGCAACTGAAAGCTTCACTCGACCTTTATGGCAAGTTTACCCTCATCTTGAGATCCTACATAAATAATAATAATCCTCATTATAATATATTCTCACCAACTTAACCTATTTACAATCCAAAATTAAACACGGATGACATTTAGGCCTATATGCTCTTAATTTATATTCACTTTATAAATATAATTGCACACACATAGCCACATATACTCACATATCATATATTAATACCAAATAACACCACATACACCATAATGCAACACTAGGCTTGGATGATCTCGATCCCCCAACTTAAGTCACTTGGTCGCTAAACTAGACAAAGTCTTCTAATTTTGGCTTCCTAACTCGAGGTGCCTTTACTAGACTATCCAAGACCTATTGACCCTCACTTGGGCCTTTTTCTCTACTTACCTTATACTATCTTACAACTATGGTGGTCAACCTAGATCTCACTCCTAAGTGTTCTAAAACTATGTGTCAAGTGAAAGTGCTCACTGGTGTAAATTTCAGAATGACAACTATGGTTTCTTGAGTGCATTAGACACTCTTAAACTACAAGGTTTCCTTCAAAACTCTTCACAAGACTCTCCTGACCTTAGGGCATCTCCCAAACTTGATGTGGCTCAAGGGCCTAGCTTGGGCCTTCTTGGGCCTAAGCTTAAAGTCCAAGGTTCCCCTGTTTTCCTGGGCAGAAAACGCCCTGACTTGAATTAAATTGTGACACATGGTTCTAACTCATATCCTATGAACTATGGCTGGAAAAACTCCTCTGACACTCCCTCTAACTAAGGCCCAACAGGGCCTAATGAGGGTCTACCCATTACATGGTCAAATCTCCCTATTTCTAAGTTGCAACAAAACTGTCTCCTGCTGGACAGATTTTGTGATTCTACTTGTGCACCTAACCAAACGACATGAAAACCTCCAACCAACTCCTAAAACCTTTTATATACTCCCAATACTAACTTCTGGTGGCTTGGGCCTCAAAGTGCACAACAAATGCTCATTCAAAACTTCCCCATAAACTAGTGCATCAAATCTGGAAAAATGAAAACACCAACTAATCCCTTTCCACCTTAATTCCCACTTAAAAACCAAGCACCCAACTCTTTCCAAAGCATACCTAGTGTCTTAATGTCCTAAAATAGTGTCTCAACAGAAGGGGAGATCATCCATGCCCAAAAATTAACAACATGCAACTAAAAATATGACATGCAACTCATGGAAAACACATAATAAGATTTCGGCTAGGCATAAAGTTTTAAATGCTTGCAAAATTGACTTGCACCTATTACTCCTCCTTAATAATCATGAAATATAACTTCTTTTAACTATTAATAAGAAATTTATCATAGAAACAATCTATTTTAAGCACACATATTTCGAATTTATAGATTTTTAAACATAACAACATGATTTCGAAAAGAGTAGCATGCAAAACATGGTTGATCATCATTTTAATGTCTTAAAACTAGCATGCATGGCTAAACATAAATATATAATGAAATTTCAGTAGCATGCAAAGGATTTTAAAGCATGATATCTCCATAAAACACTTAGTTAGCACATATACATAATATATCTCATGGAGAGATCTTGAATTTACAAGAATCAAGAGTTTCTCTTTGGAGATCAGATAAGAACTACACATGCATCCATGGAACTTCAACTTCCAAGTCACAAAACACTTGGAAAGTATATAAGATGAATGTAGGTAGAAGATTTACACTTGGGAAGATAAAGAATGAATTGAAAAATGGAAGGGGGTGGGAAATAGGCCTTCGGCCGAGAGCAATGGTGGGAGGGGGAGGAGAAAAATTTGTGGGGTGTTGGTGTGGAATGAGTGGAATGACTTCTCCCACTTAAACTTTTCTTTTATGCTTTTTGGTTGACAAATAATGAGTGGAAGTGAGAACTTACAAAAATGTCCTTTAGCTAAAGTTAGGCCATTTTGCATGCAAGGCTAATGTAGTAATTTGGTAATAATCAAATGAGTTAGTGGGGTTGGAAAAGTCTTATTTGCCCTTTGAGAGAATAGAAGGGTGATTTGCATGCAAGGTCTCTTATGTAATTTGATGATTATAACCAATAAAATTTGTAAATATTTATTTTTATAAAATAAAATACAAGTTCAAAAATTATAAAATTTATACCATAAAATAACTTGGATTTTTAGAAATTTTATAAAATCACTTTTGAAATTTGTGAATAAAATAACTTTTAAAAGAAAATTTCTCCAAGGTTTAGAATATTCCTTATAAATTAAAAATAGGGGAAATAAATAAACTCTCGCTTTGAAAAATCATATACTACATAAAGCAAATTTAAAATGCAGAAATTTTTCATTCACACAAGGTACAACCATTAAGTATATTCACTTACGACTTTAATATCACACAAAGTCCACAAATAATATTACATAAAATGTCGGTCGTAACACCATTGGAAGGTGAAAATGCACTAGCATCTTCTCTCTCAAGATGAAATCTATGTTGACTGCATTGAGAAAGACCCTCATGTCCCTAGAAAAGCTGCTACAGATACTGAAGGAGCTGTAGGCAATGAGTTAAATATTCCAAAGCCACAAGCAGAATGGACAGATGAAGATATTGAGGAAATACATAAAGATAAAAAGGGTATGAACATTCTGTTCAATGGTCTTGATGGAGATATGTTTGACAATGTCATCAATTGCAAAACTGCTAAAGATATTTGGGATACAATTCAAATCATATGTGATGGAACTGAACAAGTAAGGCAAATTAAAAAGAAACTTCTAATCCAGCAGTATGAGCATTTTCATTATGAAGATAGTGAATCTTTAAGTGACATCTTTAGTAGATTTCAAAAACTACTAAATACACTAAAGCTGCATGGAAGGGTCTATCTGACAAAAGATTCAAACCTGATGTTCCTTAGATCTCTACCAAAGGAATGAAAGCCTATGACTGTCTCTCTACGAAATTCTCAAGATTAAAAAGAATTTACTTTGGAGAGATGATAAGATGATTTTATATCTATTTGGAATGCTTCATTGCAGGCTTACGTTGGTGTTTTGGACTCAAGTTATTAGTATTTTTTATGTTTTTTGTGTTATTGCATCACAGACATTAGTTTGATGAATAAATAATATTTTCAAGAAAATATGCTAAACAGAGGGCAGATTCTGAAGTCAAGATCATTCTTAAGTTGTAGAGAATCTCGATAGTTTCGCATGGACTTTTAAATCGTCAAATTCTGACGAACGGAACTCAAACTGCAACCAAAACAAGAATTGAACTCAAAGTGCAGGAAGGCGACGTGCCCACACAGGAAGCGGGGCGACCGCGCAGAGATGTAGAAAGTACGCACGCCCGTGCGGGAGAGCGGGGTGGCTGCGCAGGGTTCTTGGGTCAGAATCCTATTTTGTGTTGAAATTGGAGATTTTGAGAGCCCGGGTCCACCAGAAGCCTATATATACCCATAATAATTCGTTTTTAATAACAAGGAGCCAAGGAAGAGCAATACGAAAACCTAGAGAGCATAAGACAACTACAGAGAAGAAGACTTTTTTTATTTTTCAACATAGTTGATACTTTGATGCTTGTTTTCGACTTGTCTTTGAACCATAGTGCTCTTATATTGTTTATTATCATGTTTTCATTAGAACCCATGGTGACGATGAGTTCGATTATGAACTAATCGTTGTTATGGGGTTTTGACGCATTTATTTATGGATTTCAATAGTTAATTATTTTATAATCTTTAGTGTGTGGTAAAATACGATTTCCTAGTTTGGTTGTGCTTATTCGTATTTGACGCGTAACTAATATATAAGATTGTTTGTTAATCTCTATTGAAGCGACAGTGAATATAGAGCTTTAGAACTTATCATGCTAACATATGTTTATATATGAATTAACATGAATAATTTGTGGGTAATTTTAACGATGTTATTCACCCTATATAATCAAGATAGATAACTTGCTCTTCTACCGTTATGTTTTCAAATCTTATAGACATATATGGTCTAAACATAAATTGTGTCTACTATCTTATATCTTACTTATGGGTGCTTAGTAGTAGGCTATACGTACAACAAAAGTTGGCGTATACTAATTTCGTGTTATCTGATTAGTTGTCATCACCATCACATGCTAAGGTGAAAGACATAGACTTTGAATGAAGTATTTAATGAGGTTAGAATCCCATGTTTTATTCTCATATAAGTAATTCAGTTTTAATCTCTTAGTTAAGTTGCTAGTATAATCTCTTAAGTAGTTAATCAACTCAAACTTGTTACTTGTCTTAGCTTTGAACGATAATCATACATTTTTGCATAAGTGCATAATCTGAACTTAACCCAAACCAGTCCATGTGGGAACAAACTTGACTTACATCTCATACTACATGTGATCACGTGCGTTTGCGTGTATTTTCGTATATGTTTTAGTGCGAACAAGTTTTTGGCGCCGCTGTCGGGGACTCGGTGTTAATTTTTAGTTTATGTGCATGATATCAGTGGTCGTTAAAGTTCACTTACTTGGATTCTTTTACTTTCACGGTTTACTTGTTTATGTTTCATGTACTCGAGAGAGCGTGTATGCGAATACGTTCTCAATCTCTTAAGGAAACTATTGAAGAAGTCGAAAAAGAAGTTCTTGAAGAAGTTGATAAAGTTGAAGAAGAAAGTGAAGAAAAAGTTATCATTATAATGGGAGATCCAGCAGCAGCAACGAAAGCTTTGAAAGAGTATTCCCAACCAAAGATCATGGACATTTAATCAAGCATTGTCAGGCCAGCCATCGCGACTAATACCTTTGAGATCAAGCCTGGCACAATCCAAATGGTCCAGAACTCAGTTCAGTTTTCAAGTGCTCCAACAGAAGATTCTAACATGCATATTAGGGACTTCATTAAGATATATGACACTTTCAAGTTCAACAATATCTCTGAAGATGCTATGAAATTGAGGCTTTTCACATTCTCTCTAAGGGATAAGGCTAAGGGTTGGCTACACTCTCTACCAGCTGGTTCAATTGCTACTTGGGAAGATCTTGCTCAAAATTTTCTGACTAAATTCTTCCCTATGGCAAAGACAACTGCAATCAGGAATGCTCTTACTCAGTTTGTGTAGCAATCAGGGGAATCTCTATGTGAAGCTTGAGAGCGTTGTAAGGAGATGCTGAGAAAGTGTCTGCATCATGGAATGCCCGACTGGATGGTGATAAATTTCTTCTATAATGGGTTGGGAGCACAGTCGAGACCTATGCTCGATGCAGCATTAGGTGGAGCTTTATGGGCTAAGGGCTATGAGGAAGCTTATGAGCTGATTGAGATAATGGCCGCGAATGAATATCAGAACCAAACCCAGAGAATGCCACAGGGCAAGGTAGCAGGAGTTCTTGAGGTGGATACAGCTACGGATATCACTGCTCAGCTAAAGGCGATAGCTATGAAAATTGATTCTCTGGCCAACTATGGAGTTAATCAGATAGCCAGTGTTTGTGAGCTGTGTGCAGGAGCGCAGGCGACGGAGCATTGTGTTATATCTTGTGAATCAGCTCAGTTTGTGAGCAACTTTCAGAGGCTGCAGCAGCCAGTTCCTGCCACGTACCATCCTAACAACCGTAATCATCCGAACTTTAGCTCGAGAAACAATCAGAATGCAATGCAACAGGTGCACCAACAGTTTGGAAACAAGCAATTCAATCCTCCTGGTTTCCAGCAATAGTTTGCACCAAGACATCAGTTTCAGCCATAGGGAATGCAACAACAATCTCATGGAGGTGCCGGTCCATCTTCTAATGAAAAATCTAAATTGGAGGAGTTGAGGCTTATGTGCAAGAGCCAAACGGTTTCTATCAAGACTCTGGAGAACCAAATAGGGCAAATTGCCAATGCACTGTTGATTCGACCTCAAGGAACTCTTCCTAGTGATATAGAAGCTAATCCAGGTAAGAGGGAAGTCAAAGAATAGATTAATGCAATCACCTTGAGGCCAGGAAAGGTCGTAAACCCTCAAAATCATCAAGATGAAGATTCTGAAAAAAATTCCAGAATGCAGGCACGCCCGCGCCCATATCAAGCGCGCCCGCGTCCTTGCCAATTTCAAAAAGTGAAAAAATTGTTGATACAGTTATGAAAAAAGGATGGGGAAGCGGAAAAGAAGAAAAATTCTACTAAAAACACACTCCTGATCAGAATATATGGGAGAAATAAGGCTATCCGCCTCCCCCATTTCCTAAAAGGCTTCAAAAGCATAAATTCGACAAGCAATTTTCCAAGTTTTTGGAGGTTTTGAAGAAGTTGCACATTAACATACCTTTTGCGGAAGCTCTAGAACATATGCCGAGCTATGCAAAGTTCATGAAGCGTATTCTATCTCGGAAGTTAAAGCTTGAGGAGTTGGAAATCATTGCTCTAACGGAAGAGTGTAGTGCTGTGCTACAACAGAAATTGCCTCTGAAGCTTAAAGATCTTGGAAGCTTCACTATTCCTTGCACTATTGGAAACTTGTCTTTCGACAAGTATTTATGTGACTTGAGAGCTAGCATCAATCTGATGCCTTTATCTGTCTTCAAAAAACTTGGTTTTCCTGAGCCAAAACTGATAAACATGTCCTTACAGTTGGCCGATCAGACCATCACTTATCCATGAGGTATAGTGGAGGATGTCTTGGTCAAGGTGGATAAGCTCATCTTCTCTGCTGATTTTATAATTCTGGATTTCGAGGAAGATGAGAAGATTCCCATCATGTTCGGAAGACCATTCTTGGCTACAGGCCGAACTATGATCGATGTGCAAAAAGGAGAGCTTATGATGAAGGTTCAAGATCAGAAGGTCACTTTTAATGTGTTCAAGGCAATAAAGTTACCCACAGATAAAGAGGAGTGCTTTAAAGTAGAACGGGTCGACTCTGTCGTGAATTCGGAGATTGAGCAATTGCCAAAGTCAGATATCTTAGAGAGATCCTTAATAGGGGAATCAATTAATGAAGATGAAGAACAAGAAGAGCAATTACATGTTTTGAATGCACCTCCATGGAAGAGGAAGTTGGATATGCCATTTGATTCTCTTGGGTTAACAGAGCTGAAAATTTCTCAGAAGCATCTCGATCCGTCTATGGAAGCTCGCACATGAAGAAGCTCGCACATTTGGGCTCACACCGCTGCCAGATCATTTGAGTTATGCATTTTTTGGTGCACCCCCTGACAAGGGGTTGGAATATATCTATGATTATCTAAAGGGTGACCGACCGATTCCTCCCGTGCTTACAGAGGGTCCCTCTTATGCACCACAAATAGTTGATAGGTTTGGTCTTGGTGATGCGCAATATAGAAGGTTGATTCGGCGTATTGAGGTTATGCATGACAACCACCGACGTTTTACTGAAGATTTGACACACGCTCTCGATACTATTTTCCGAGACACTGATGTAAGGATTAGTTTGTGTTGTGTCCATATAGAATCATATTGCATGTTTAATTGTATTTCATTCATATTTTAGCATGATTGTTCATATAGGACATATTTGTTTATGTTTTATGCGAGTTCATATAGTTGCATTTGCATGCATATAGCATGATCCCTTAGGTTTAGCTATTTATGTCTGATAGTTGATGTTAATTTTTGTGTAGTGATGACGAATAGAGGGATGTTTAAGTCCTAATGAATTGATTTCCATGCCGGAAATAAAAAAATTCACAAATTCTTATAGGATTGCTTTTGAGCTAGATCATGATCATATTTATTTGTTGATATTTAATCACTTGTTTATATCTAGAATTTTTGGTATTCTCTTAATGGAAAAAGAACACTGAATTTTAATCTGGAGAAAAGCTAGGATTTCATTGCTAGTTGTGAGTAAGGCTAGGCGTCAAATGGCTAGTAGCCGGCTCATATTTTATGAGTAGTATAGGGTTGAATGAGATAGAGTGAAACACACTCATTCAAAAAAAAGTGTGTATTATGCATAATTGATCAAGAGTGAGCTCTTTAATACTCGAGTTATTAAGTTCTAGGGGACTTTGTGCCTAGTGACATAAGGCTTTGATAGTCTAGGATCCGCTAACCTAACGCTCGCTACATGGGTATTATTGTATAAGTCTTTTGGGACCTCACTCATTGCACGGTCAAATAAACATCTTTGTTATGGGTTCAATAATAGCATAAATCTTTGTATAACTCTAGTAGAAAGGAGGTGTTGTGAGTCATTATCTGTTTATCATTTATTCTGTTTATAAACTCGTGATTATTTTGATGATAGATAAGTTATGGTTATTTGATCTAGTATTGAGAGTATATCTGCTAAGCGTTGCACACACGCACATTTCTGGTTTATGAGTTGATTTGTGAGATTTATTCGAACTCTGTTTAGAGTCATTGTATTCTTAGAGGTGTTGGCTTATTCATTTGGTTATAGTTATTTTGAGGGGATCGATTGTATTATCATTTAGTTGCATTCATGTAGTTACATTCATGCATTAGTTTTTTTTTGTAGTTTTATGAGTCTGTTTATGCTTGAGGACAAACATCGATTCAAGTTTGGGGGTGTTTTAATTAGATTTTATATCTACTAGGAACGCTTCATTGCAGGCTTAAGTTGGTGTTTTGCACTCAAGTTATTGGTATTTTTGATATGTTTTTGTGTTATTGCATTACAGGCATTAGTTGGATGAATAAATGAGCTTTTTAAGGAAATATGCTGAAAAGAGGTCAGATTCTGAAGTCAAGACCATTCTCAAGTTGTAGAGAATCTCGATAGATTCGCGTTAACTATTGAATCGTCGAATTCTGACGAACGGAACTCAAACTGCAGCCAAAATAAGAATTGAAGTGAAAGTACAGGAAGCCTATATATACCCATAATAATTCGTTTTTAATAACAAGGAGCCAATGGAGAGCAATACGAAGACCTAAAGAGCATAATATGGCTACAGAGAAGAATACTTTTCAATTCTTCAATATAGTTGATACTTTGATGCTTGTTTTTGACTTGTCTTTGAACCCTAGTACTCTTGTATTGTTTATTATCATGTTTTCATTGGAACCCATGGTGATGATGAGTTCGATTATGAACTAATCGTTGTCATAGGGTTCTAATGGATTTATTTATGGATTTTAATAGTTAATTGTTTTATAATCTTTAGTGTGTGGTGATTTATGATTTCCTAGTTTGGTTGTGCTTATTCATCTTTGATGTGTAGCTAACATCTAAGGTTGTTTGCTAATCTCTATTGAAGAGACAGTGACTATAGAGGTTTAGAACTTGCCATGCTAGCATAGGTTTATGTATGAATTGACATGCATAATTCGTGGGTAATTTTAACCATCTTAATCACCCTATGTAATCAAGATAGACAACTTGCTCTTCAACTGTTATGTTTTCAAATCTTATAGACATATATGGTCTAAGCATAATTGGTGTCTGCTATCTTCTATCTTACTTGTGGATGCTTAGTAGTAGGGTATACGTACAATAAAAGTTGGCGTATACTAATTTCGTGTAACTGGATTAGTTGTCATCACCATCACATGCTAAGGTTAAAGACATAGACTTTGAATGAAGTATTTAATAAATTTAGAATCCCATGGTTTATTCTCATATAAGTAATTCAGTTTTAATCTCTTAGTTAAGTTGCTAGTATAATCTCTTAAGTAGGTAATCAACTTAAACTTGTTACTTGTCTTAGCTGTGAATGATAATCATACATTGTTGCATAAGTGCATAATCTGAACTTAACCTAAACCAGTCCCTGTGTGAACAAACTTGACTTACATCTTATACTACTTGTGATCACGTGCGCTTGCCTTTATTTTTGCGTATGTTTTAGTGCGAACAAGAGACTGTATGGTATTCTAAAAACTTATGAGCTTGAGATGGAACAAGATGAGCAAATAGAGAAAGGAAGAAAGAAGGGAGGATCTATAGCACTGGTAGCTGAACAAGAGAGAGTGAAAGAGATGAAGGTTGAAGCTGTGGAATCTGCACCAAACTCTAGGGTTTGTGAAGGCAAAGGAAAAGGGCTAGTGGCTGAGCATGAAGATCATATCAGTCAAGATGAAATGGAAGACATAGATGAACATCTAGCTTTCCTATCAAGAAGGTTTACCAAGCTCAAATTCAAAAAGAATTTTGGAGCAGCCAAGCCAAATAGAAACATGGTGGATAAATCCAAATTAAAATGTTTCAAATGTGGCTTGAGTTGTCATTTTGCAAGTGAATGCAGAAATCCTGATTCTGAAAGAAAGAAGTTTGAGCGTGTGGATTATAAAAAGGAATACTTTGAATTACTCAAACAAATGGAAAGGGCTTTCTTGACTCAAGACAATGACTGGGCAAATGATGGGGTAGATGTGGATGAAGAAACAAGCTATGTCAATCTAGCTCTAATGGCCAAATCAGATGAAGCAGAAGTCAGTTCTTCAACCAATCAGGTAATCACTAAAAATCTAGCACACCTTTCTAAAGATGAGTGTAATAATGCTATAAATGACATGTCTACATAATTATATCACTTGCGTGTTACACTCAACTCTCTCACTTAGGAAAACACAAAAATTGAGGAAAATAATTTGTTTTTAAGTGAAAGAAATTTTGTGTTAGAAAATCAATTTATTGAGTTTGAGAAACTAAAAATAGAGTGTAGAATTTCTAAGGAAGAACTGACTGAATCTTTACAGAAAGAGGAGATTTTAAGAAACCAACTTGAATGAGAACATGAGGTAATTAAATTAAGGCTTGGATATCATCTGGAGATTTCCATACTTAAATTACCAAAGTTCAAGGTATAAAGTCTTTCTGTGAAGAAGCCTGGAAAAAGAACAAGGAGAAACAAGATCCCGATTTGGCAGAAGGACTTTCAACGGATATGGATTCAACGGATACTGAAGATTATTCGTCGAGAGATAAAAAGGAACCACATTCGTCAAGTGAAAGAAAACCAATTAGCAAAGCCAAGTTGTCCAAACTCAATGAGAATTATGGATCAGTTTCCAAGAACTTTGTTACGGGAGAATCAAGTTAAATCAAGGAAAACAAAAGAGTTAATGTGGGTCATTTATCAATAAAGCAATTAAATGACAGATTGGAGAAAATTGAGATTAAGGAAGAATCAAAAAGGAAAAATAACAGGAATGGGAAAGTAGGAATTAACAAACATAACAACTACACACCCGATAAATATGCACCTAGAAAAATCTGTGTTAAGTATGGTAGTGTTAATCACTTGTCTGTTAATTGCAAACTTGCTATGCCTGCTCCCATGTCAGCACCTCCCTCATTTCCCAACATGCCCACAATGCCTATGAATGTTATGCCTACACAAAATTTGAATGCACAATTTTCTAATATGCCATTTGCACAAAATCCTTACTATGTTGTATTTAGTATGCCTCAAATGCCATTTAGCATGCCATATTGGAATAACATGTTTCCACACAACATGCTATTTCATGTTAATCAACCTGTGCATGATAATTATGCAAATCTTAATGGTTTCCCAAGCTCTACTCTAATGGCCAAGGTTGAATCTCATTCACCTAAGTCAAATGAGGATAATCCTAAGAAACCTAAAAAGAAGGCTAACAAGGCAGGACCCAAGGAAAATTGGTTACCAAAATTAACTTGATTTGATTTTGATGTGTGGAGGGAAACAGAAAGAATTTTTGGTATTTGGATAGTGGTTTCTCAAGGCACATGACTGGAGATTCTACCCTGCTCACTGAGTTCAAGGAGAGAGCTGACCCAAATATCACTTTTGGAGATGACATCAAAGGGTATACTGTGGGATATGGCTTGACTTCTAAAGACAATGTCATCATGGAAGAAGTTGCTCTAGTGGATGGACTCAAACTTAATATTTTGAGTGTCAGCCAGCTTTGTGATAAGGGCAACTCAGTAACATTCAATATTGAAGCCTGTGTTGTTACTGACAAGAAGAACAACAAAGTGGTTCTCACTGGAGTGAGAAAAGGATGTGTATCTAGGTGACTTCAAATCATCAAGTGCAAATTCCATTACTTGTTTTTTCAGTAAAGCAAGTCAAGATGAAAGTTGGCAATGGCACAAGAAACTGTCCCATCTGAACTTCAAGACTATGAATGAATTAGTCAGAAAAGATCTTATAAGAGGCATTCCTCAAGTTGAGTTCTCAAAGGAGAAACTGTGTGATGCCTGTCAAAAAGGAAAATAGATCAAGGCATCATTCAAAAAGAAGCTTGAATATATAATTGAAGAACCTCTACAACTACTGCACATGGATTTGTTTGGACCAATCAATGTGTTGTCAATCTAAAAAAAAGATATTTCCTGGTGATTGTGGATGATTTCTCAAAGTTCACTTGGACATATTTTCTTAATCTAAAGATGAAGATAGTGAAATTATGATCAATCATGTAAGGCAAGTCAACAATCATCCTGAGCTCAAAGTTAGAAGAATCAGGAGTGACAATGGAATTGAGTTCAAGAATTCTGTTATGAGGTTATTTTGTGAAGAAAATGGAATCATGCATGAAAATAGAGTCTACAATCTCAGAACCAACATTGTTATGGAATCTGTACGTGTTGTGTTTGATGATAAGAAGATTGAAGGACTACAAAATGAATGTTTCCATGAAAGCCTCAAATTTGACAATGTTAAGATGAATTATGATGATAGTGATGATGAAAGTGATCAAGAAATAATCTCTAAGCATAATGCAGGAAAGTCAACAACAAATGAAGCACATAATTGAACATTCGTCGAAAGACTAAGTGCATCATCCATTGAGAGAAAGTCTACTTCATCCGTTCAAAGGAAAAGATTAACATCCATTGAGCCATCAATAGGAGTTGAAAGTCAATACAGATCACACTCAGAAAGGACCCCAACTTCAAGTCAAAGATCCACAAACTCAGGGGGGTTTCTTCTAATCAAAACTCAGTCACACATCAAGACAACTATGAGGCCTCTGCATCTAGAGCTAATCTACCTCAACAAAGAAAATGGACTAGAGATCACCCATTTGAGCTAATTATTGGTGATGCAACTTTAAGAGTGCAAACTAGGAAAGCAACTCAAGAAGAATGTCTATACATCAGCTTCATGTCTCAGGAAGAGCCTAAAAAAGGTAGAAGAAGCTTTGTTGGATCCTGATTGGGTTTTAGCTATGCATGAAGAGCTAAACCAATTTGAAAGGAATAAGGTATGGAAAATGGTACCAAAACCTAAAGGCAAAAATCATATTGACACCAAATGGGTATTCATAAATAAGATGGATGAAAATGGCATAGTAGTCAGGAACAAAGCTAGATTGGTTGCTAAGGTCTATTGTCAACAAGAGGGAATAGATTTTGATGAGACCTTTGCTCCTGTTGCAAGACTTGAAGCCATCAGAATTTTTCTAGCCTATGCAGCCCATGCCACTTTCAAGTTCTATCAAATGGATGTCAAAAGTGCATTTCTGAATGGAGATTTGGAGGAGGAAGTCTATGTCAGTCAGCCTCCTGGTTTTGAAGACCTTGACTTTCCAGATTATGTCTACTATCTTTTGAAAGCACTGTATGGTTTGAAGCAAGCACCTAGAGCCTGGTATGATACTTTATCAAAGTTCCTTTTAGAAAATCACTTCACAAGAGGTATTGTTGATAAAACTCTTTTCTTTATAAATGTTAATGGCACTAGCATACTTATTCAGATTTATGTAGATCATATTATATTTGGCTCTACGAATGAGAAACTTTGTAAAAAGTTTTCCAAATTGATGCAAAGTAAATATGAAATGAGCATGATGGGAGAACTAACTTACTTTCTTGGTTTACAAGTTAAGCAAGT
This sequence comes from Apium graveolens, assembly GCF_009905375.1. Taxonomy (NCBI): domain Eukaryota; kingdom Viridiplantae; phylum Streptophyta; class Magnoliopsida; order Apiales; family Apiaceae; genus Apium; species Apium graveolens. The sequence continues at coordinate 157,041,771 of NC_133651.1, read as the reverse complement.
TAGTGACGGAATATTTATTAGTCAAACCAAATATATTTATGATCTTTTAAAGAAGTTTGACTTAATGGATTGCACATCTGCAAAAACTCCCATGGCCACTGCTAAAAAACTAGAATTGAACACTACTGGAAAGTCTGTGGACATTTCAAGTTATAGAGCTAGTAGGCTAGATATAATGTTTGCTACTTGTCTTTGTGCTATATTTCAAGCTGATCCCAGAGAATCTCATTTAGTAGCTATTAAAAAAAATCAGATATCTCAAAGGAACACCAAAACTTGGCATTTGGTATCCTAGAGATTTTGGTTTTGATCTAACTGGTTATTCAGATGCGGATTATGTAGGTTCTAGGAAATAAGCTTGTGTCCTGGTTTAATAAGAAACAAAATTCAGTCTCTACTTATACAGCTGAGGCTGAATATATTGCTGCTAGCAGTTGCTGTGCACAGATTTTATGGATGAAAAATCAATTATTGGATTATGTTCTACAAGTGGACAAGATTCCAATATTCTGTGACAACACAAGTGCCATTTCCATTACTGAAAATCATGTGCAGCTGTAATAACTCGAATTTTTTAGTCATTGTAAAAACTTTTAATGAATAGTAACCCTGACAGACGGAAATTTTTTTTTAGCCCACACTATGTTGTGCATGGGAAAATGAGTTTCGAAGTGAATATTATGATTATACGTACCAAATGAGTGTATGTAAACGCTATTAGTTTTTGAAGAAAATGAACTTTGAAAAATGACCATATTCACGAATCATCGAGGATTATGGGAAACACAATATAATTACGAATGTAAAACCCTACGAATTTATATCCAAGGACGATACTTCAAAACATAAGGAATAAATACGAAAGGATTTACGTCCCCAACCGTTTGCGAGAAAGTATTACAAAAACGTTTAAGCGTCCGAACGAACGCGTAAACGATTAAATAAACATAACGCACTAACTAATCATGGTAGAAAAGTAACCATGGTTATTTTATCAAATAGTAAACTAAGAGAGTATGATGATCATCTAAGGGCTAGAGAACAGTAAAGCTAATGGCTAAGCTAATTAGCTTAGCTTGTAATCTAAAAAGCCTAGCTAGTTTTGTCCAAAGATTTGCCAACAAAAATCAATCCTAGGACTTATACTAGAAGAATAAACAAGATATCACAACATTATTGCAAGAAGAAACCAAGAAGCAAACACAAAAAACTCTCTCCCTCTCCCAAATACTCTCCATTCGGCCAAACACAAAAACAAGCAGAAATCAAAATCAAACCACCAAGCTGTAGCCATGGAAAAATTCCCCCATTAATTCTCAAGCTTCATACCACCTAAAATAAGGTAAGATAAATCTTTGAGCTCTTTTTATCAAGGTTTGATGGGTGAAATAAATTGAAGAAAGATGATAGTGAATAGTATGAATAGTAACTATTATTTGGTTTTTGATTTTAATGGTTGTTTTAGGTTCCACAAACCTACCAAGCACCCCCAAGACTTCACCATCATCAAGAACACATCTCAAGTTCTCAATAAAGGTATAAATATTTGACCCATCCTTACTTAAGATTTTAGTTCGAGATTCTTTTAAGAACATAGTTGTAAACCTAGTTTTGGTGGAAGTATTATTGTAATCTTGATGTTTAGCTAAGTAGATTTACGGTTGATTGTTGTTGCCTCAAGAACATGATGTTATTGAGAGGTGTTAGTGTGGTGGTGATGATATGTTGATTGTTGGTGGTAGTATAAAGATTAAAGGCATAAACGAAACTCCGATCGTAACCGTAATCTTGCTAAAACCAACAAAACGTAACATTAAGTTTCTGCAGAAAGTACCAAACACGGAAACTATAGTTTCTTTAAAAATAACCCTTGATTATGATATAAAATGTTATAAGGATCGTTTAGGCGCTTGAATCACTTGATTCTGATTTACAGATCAAAAGTTATGGCCGTTTTACTAAAAGTGATTTACGCGACAAAAACTGCTACGAATTACGAACTTTGAAAATAAAAAGGATCGACTTCAAAATGTTCATAAATCATGAAATTTTTACAGAGAGTATTAAATTGAGTTTCTTAACTTCCATAAAAATTTCAAGAGAAAATAATTATTTTTCAATTTTATAAAAATATCGGAGCCGAGACCGCGTGATTAGAAAACCGTAGAATCCATAAGCGTAGCCGACGATAAAAATGAAAACGGACTTAAGATACTTGGAAAAAGGAAGTGGCCATAATGTGAATGAGGACTTAAAGAAATGATAAGAGTAATATAAGTTGAGAGGGTGCATAATAAGTAGCGTATGAGTGCGAGTCGCCGTAAAATAGAAAGGGACCTAACAAAACGAATTTTGTTTATGATTATAGATTTCCGAGCGAAACCTAGAGCATCCTCCACCTCGAGAAACCCAGGAAAGTTTACGAATACAACTCCATTTACTGTTGTGTTGTGAAAGATTTGTTTTATTATTATTGCATAAATACCATGCTTGCCATGATACTTAGTAATTGAGTTTTTTCATAATGTAGCGAAATGTTGTATGATAAACATATATCGAAAAATATTTAACTCTGCTATAAGCGTGACGTATAATTATAAGATCAAGAGTCGGTCGGGATTTTAAAATAAAAACCCAGGAATCATTCCGGTAATATTATAGGACGATTAAAAGTCCATAGTAGTACGTTTTAAGGGACTCAACATCCACTTACGAAATATTAAACATCTCGAACTTTTATTAAAACGATTTCCAAAGATCGTAATCCCTCAACTATACTTTATTGTTCGAATAATAAATATTTATTAACTATTCATTTATTATGGGAGAAGTATTCTCCAATGAATATTTACTTCAGACTCGATTAAATATTGAAGATTATTAAATTACTTAAACATAAATTAGTTGAGAAATATTATTTCAAATATTCTTTTAAAGTATAATTATTCGAGGTTTAATGATGTAACAATTAATATTTAATTATTTATTATTTATTAAATGATTTATTTATGATTTAAAAATCATAAAACCTGATTTAAAATACTTTATGATTTTCGGAAAATTATTCGAATAATTTCAGAACGTCGGAGAATATTATCTCTACTTATTTTAATTATTTTGATTATAGTTTCAAAAGAAATTCCCCCTTAGATAATAAATATGTTGACAACGGTCAACTTACATCCATAGTACTTCCTCCGAAAATTCTCGGAAGTGCATATATATACGTACATATCCAAGTGTACCTATCAACAAGCAATATGTTTGGGAAACAATATAAGTTCCATATATATGATGGGATTCTTACAAGGACAAGGAGGGGTAGACTCCAGTACTTCATGGACTGGGGAGACTACCAATTTACTACCACATGAGAAGGTATTTTATATACTGATGAACATGTGGAGTATGCGTACCTGAGAGGGATGGACGCAAAATCGTGTCTTGAGAGGGATAGACACGAAGTGTGTACCTGAAAGGGATGGACACAGAAAAGGCCTGAATGCGGCCATGGTGATAACCGATAATAAAAGGAAATCATCCATCTACATGTAGAAAAGGTTACTATTTCCGTAGTATGACTGATCATCGTATGCGGTGGCTCCAGTAAATGTTTTATTCTTCCAATTGGAATTATGATGCAATACTGTAAGCCAAGCCTAGGTACTGGGTTTACCATTAAGGTATTCGCAGGATAATAATCCATTAAAGAATTGTTTTCATAAGAAGGTGTGTATCACCAAGGAAAACTATTTTTGAATAAAACATAATTATCATATATGATGTTTTCCTTGAGTTTATCATACAGTCATTTCATACTGTACATCATTATGCTGGGCGTTATAGCTCACACTTGTTTTCTTAAATTGACACAATACAACAGCGAATCAAGATGCCTATCATGAAACTCACTGCCAGGAATTAGGTAGGAAATGGCTAGTTGGTCCGTAGATTGTTTGGTGTTATCCCATAGGTAGACCGAATAAGCTGGATTAGTTTTCAGTTATTTTTAGTCCAGCTTATTTACAAATATGACTTGTGTAAGGTAATGAATAAGAAACAAATATTTGGCCGACGGACTAGCCTTACTTAAAGGTTATTCCCCGATAAGACTTAATTACTTTTGGGTTGTAATAATTATCGCTTTGTGGATTGATCATCTTTAGTAATGAATGGTTCGTTTCCAAGACAATAACCTATGAGTGTGTGTGTGTGTGATAAGTGTGGGGTCGTGAAGTGTGAATATTTATATATTGTGTTGCGAAGTATGTGGTATATATAGTATTCGAGATGGTGTGGCCTCCTAGATCCTTGACCCCGGATTTTGGGGCGCCACAGAAATGGTATCAGAGCCTTAGGTTATCAAATCTTGGAAATGATAGGATATAAAATATGTAGACATAAGAATAAGAAATAATCAATTCGAGCTCAAGTCGAGTTCGTCGTCAGGCTATATGGGTAGTCTTGGCAATTTTACCCTCAAGGGAATTCCGACTCTAAGTTAGTAACACCTTGCCTATTGTGTCAGGTGCCAGTAGAGCCTATGGGGGAGGTTGACCCTGTTGATGATGTTATGGCCCCTGGGTGTGACCCTACTCCTGAGCCGGAGGACCCACCCATTGATGACTCAGATGATGACCATACTGAGGATGCCCCGAAGGAGGAGACTGACCTTCCTGTCCCCATAGCTGATGACGTTGAGATGCCCCAGGGAGATGGCTTAGGCTGGAGGAATATAGAGATGTACCCTCTCCCGACTGTTCGCTCTACTACACCAGACCCAGGGATGCAGAGTCCTTTTCCCTATATTGATGATGACGATGAGGATGGGATGGATGCACAGACCTACGAGGCTTATGACATATCCTCTAGCGACCCAGACTCACCTCTAACACCCTCGGTGACCATACATGTAGTTGTACACCAATGGATAGTGGCTCCGCTTAACACTGAGCTCACCGCGGCATATGCCCGCATCATAGAGCTACGACAGGCACTGACAGCTGAGAGAGCCATCAGTCTAGGATATCCAGGGGACTTCAGAGCTGCTTCCCCGGCCATAGCCCGCAGGGAGATCGATGGGATCGAGTATCGCACCCGGATTCAGATGAGGATGATGGCAGTGGGAGGATATATCCCGATAGTTGACGCAGAGCTGATGTTGGCAGGACCGATGAGGAGGGTGCGAGACCTCACGCACAGTGACAGTGACTGAGGGACTAGTAACTATTTATGGACCTTGAAGAAGGCTGGGTGACTTGTCACCAATTTTGATAGGATAGCTAGTAGTAGATAGCGTTCCTAGCCTTTCAGGGTACATGGTTTATGTATTTTCATTTTAGTATTCAGGACAAGTAATGATGTATTCTAATCAGGTCATGTATGAACTCAGATAGTTGTTTTGTCCCTAAGATATAATTAGGAGACCCTATGGTATATATCTAGCAGTTATTAAGGAAATTGATTTCCATATTATTGCACTTGATAAAAACATGCTAGATAATAAACGGCATGCTTACATATGAATAAATTAATCCAATTGTAAAATATTTGCAACTATATTGACTAATTTTCATTATCAGAACAGTGCCACCCCGTAGAAGAGGAACCAGGGCACAGCCCGCAGAATCTGTTAACCAACAACGGAATGGACCTGACCCCATATTGAATGAAGAAAGTGAAGAAGACCTAGAATATAATGAATATGATGAGGAAGAATATGTAGAAGAAGAGGCTGAGGATACCCATCAGGGAGGGAACCCCATGAATGAGTTTATGGAACTTTTAAGGGCAAATCTAAACTAGCAGCCCATTCCACTACAACCGCATGTTGCCCAACAGTTTGCGGCCACTGCCTTCAAGGCGTTCAAATCCCTCAAACCCCCAGAGTTTCTAGGATCTGCCGACCCCGTTGAGGCACGGGCCTGGCTCAAGGAAATAGAAAAGTCCTTCGAGATACTAGGTGTGGAAGAATGACACAAGACCATTTTTGCTTCTTACATGCTGAAAGGGGAAGCTAATTACTGGTGGGAGTCCAAACGAAACCTCGAGACTGATGATGTGATTCCATGGGATAGATTTACCCAACTGTTCTTAGACAAGTATTTCCCTAGGTTTATGGAAACTCAGATGGAGATTAAGTTTCTAGAGTTGAAACAAGATAAGATGACTGTGGCAGAATATGAGGCCAAGTTTACTGAGCTGTCACGATTTGTACCTGAGTTCGTGAATACCGAAGAGAAGAAAGCTCAAAGGTTTCAGCTTGGTCTCAAACAGTGGATCCAGAACCGAGTAGCAGTACTAGAGTTGACAGATTATGCCACCTTAGTATAGAAAGCCTCAATCGTTGAAGCCGGCAGTGAACAAAGTTTGAAGGAAAAGGAAAATAGGAAGAGGAAGATAGGAAGCCAAGGAGGAGGACTGGGAACAGGAGCCTTCCAAGCAGGTTCGTCAGGGGAGTGGTGTCCCAACCTACGCGAGGCCCCAGATTCAGAAAGGCCCCAAGTGAGAGTGTTGACCAGGGCGGTGGACAATCTAGGGCAACATTTCATAGCCAACCCCGCGCCCCAATACCGGAGTATCAAACCTGTAGGAGGAGACACCTTGGAGTGTGCAACCAGGAGAGAGCCCCTTTGAAATGCTATAAGTGTGACCAAACCGGACATCTTGCCAACAACTGCAACCAACCCAGCATGATATGTTTCCAATGTGGGAAAGTAGGACGCATGAGGAAGAATTGCCCGACATTGAAGCCCCCAACCTCAGCAATGAGAAGAGCTGCATCCGACCGGCCTCCAGCTGCTAGGACCTTCAACATGACCGTTCAGGACGCTGTCCGGAACACTGACGTAATAGCAGGTACCCTTTTGTTAAATTCCGAACATGCAAATGTCCTATTTGATTCTGGAGCGACCAAGTCATTTATATCTCAAAATTTTGCTAAAAAGTTAAAACTTAACGCCATACCATTACGTGAGGCATTACAAGTGGAAATAACAAACAAAAAAATAAATCCTGTGAATCAAGTACACCCCAAATGCAAGTTGAAATTAGAAGGGAAGGTCTTCGAGGTTGACCTAATACCATTTGCGTTAGGAGAGTTTGATATAATCTTAGGAATGGATTGGTTATCCAGTAACGGAGCGCAAATAGATTGTGAGCGGAAGAGGGTGAATATAAGAGTGCAAAATGGAAAACAAGTAGTGTTTAGAGGTCAACGACAGACCCAGAAATTTCTGACCATGATACAGGAAAAAAGATTGTTAAATAAAGGTAACGAGGCCTATTTAGCTTATGTGATGGATACTATGAAGGAAGTTCCTAACATACGGGACATACCCATAGTGAATGAATTCGAGGATGTGTTTCTAGAGAACTTACCAGGGTTGCCACCCGACAGAGAAATAGAATTCGCTATAGTATTAGCACCAGGAACGACAGAAGTATCCAAGGCCCCTTATCGGCTAGCCCCGATTGAGATGAAGGAACTAGCTTCTCAACTGCAAGAGTTATTAGATAATGGGATGATAAGACCCAGTGTGTCGCCATGGGGAGCGCCAATACTGTTCGTAAAGAAAAAGGACGACAATATGAGATTATGCATAGACTACCGAGAGTTTAATAAGCTGACTATTAAGAATAGGTACCCTCTCCCTTGGATTGATGACCTAATCGATCAACTCAAGGGTGTTGTACACTTTTCCAAAATAGATTTAAGGACAGGATATTACCAGTTGAAAATCAAACCTGAGAATATACCAAAGACTTCTTTTCGCACTAGGTATGGACACTATGAGTTCTTAGTCATGTCATTTGGGCTAACCAATGCACCCGCAGCCTTTATGGATTTGATGAATAGAGTGTCCAAAACGTACCTGGATATATGGGTGATAGTTTTTATAGATGATATTTTAATCTACTCAAAGACAGAGCAAGAACATGCAATACATTTGAGGATAGTCTTAGAAATCTTGAGGAATGAGAAATTATATGCCAAGTTCTCGAAATGCGAGTTTTGGTTAATGGAAGTTCAGTTCTTAGGGCATGTGGTGAGTAGCAAAGGAGTTTTAGTTGACCCCGCCAAGATAGAGGCGGTATCCAACTGGGAAAGACCAACTACCCCAACAGAGGTTAGGAGTTCTGTGGGTTTAGCAAGATATTACCGGAGATTCGTGCAAGACTTTGCTAAGATAGCCGACCCACTTATTAGACTTACCCGGAAAACAGAAAAGTTTGTATGGACAGAGAAATGTGAGGAAAGCTTTCAGGAACTAAAAAGGAGACTGGTGTCGGCACCAGTGCTCGCTCTTCCCGATGGAAAGGGCGAGTTTGTGATATACAGCAATGCATCGCATAAAGGACTAGGATATGTGCTTATGCAGCACGGAAATGTTATCATGTATGCCTCTCGGTAATTAAAGGAGTATGAGATAAGATACCCAACGCATGATCTAGAATTAGCAGCCATAGTGTTTGCCCTGAAAATTTGGAGGCACTACCTGTACGGTGAGAAATACGAGATTTACACAGACCATAAGAGCCTCAAATATATTTTTACTCAGAAAGAACTAAACATGAGACAGAGGAGATGGTTAGAGTTGATTAAGGACTAAGACTGTGAAATTTTTTATCACCCGGGTAAAGCCAATGTGGTGGCTGACGCCCTTAGTAGGAAGGAATGACTCAAAATGATAATGACATATGAGGAGTTAATTAAAGAATTTGAGAAGATGGAAATTGATGTGAGAATGACCGGTAAAGGAACAGAAGGATTATTTGAGATTAAGCTAGTGTCGGAGCTGACTGAAAAGATACGAGTATGTCAAGAAAAGAAGATAAGTGAAGAAAGAGGAACATTGACAGGTGAGGAAGTGAGATGCAAGAAGGACGAGAAAGGGATCATGAGCTATCTGTCCCGAATTTGGATTCCAAATGTGCAAGAGTTAAAGGATGAGTTGCTGCACGAAGGGCACAGCTCCAGATATTCAATCCACCCAGGAAGTACGAAGATGTACCGTGAACTTAAAGAATATTATTGGTGGCCTAACATGAAGAGAGAAGTAGCAGAGTGGGTCAGCAAGTGCTGGACATGCCAGAGAGTGAAGGCTGAACATCAACGACCGAGTGGACTATTACGACCCCTAGAAATTCCGAATTGAAATGGGAGCATATAGCCATGGATTTTGTGATAGGCCTATCAAGGATGAAAACCAATCACGATACCATATGGGTTATCATAGATAGATTGACCAAGTCCGCGCACTTCCTACCAATTAACGAAAGGTACACCGAAGATAAGCTGGTGGATATCTACTTGAAGGAAATTGTAGTGAGACACGACATTCCTGTTGCCATAGTGTCAGATCGAGACCCAAGGTTTAATTCCCGATTTTGGAGAAGCTTCCAGGAATGTGTAGGCACCAGATTAAACATGAGTACTGCTTACCACCCCCAGACGGATGGGCAATGTAAAAAGGGCTATCCAGACCCTAGAAGATATGCTACGAGTGCGTGCCATCGACTTTAAAGGGAATTGGAATGACCACTTATCCCTGATCAAATTTTCCTACAATAATAGCTATCACGCAAGCATAGGAATGCCTCCGTATGAAGCTCTTTATGGAAGGAGATGTCGTTCTCCTCTTTGTTGGGATGAAGTTGGAGAACACAAGATAATAGGACTAGAGTTAGTCCAGCAAACCAGGGAAATAGTGGGACTCATCAGGAAGAGACTGGTAGCAGCTCAAGGTAGACAAAAGAAGTACGCCGATCAGACGAGGAAGAATAAAGAATATGAAGTAGGGGATTCAGTGCTATTGAAGGTATCTACATGGAAATGAGTGATGAGATTTGGGAAGAAAGGGAAACTGAGTCTCAGATTCACAGGACCCTTTGAAATTTTAAGGAGAATAGGACCTCTAGCTTACGAGCTCACCTTGCCTCCTAATCTGCAACAAGTACACAACGTGTTCCATGTGTCCATATTAAGGAAGTACTAGGCGGATGCACGACATGTGATAGAATAGCAGGTAGATTTACAACCAGACCTGACTTACATTGAGCAGCCAGTAAGGATAATGGACCAAAAAGAACAAGCGCTGAGGAACAAGACTGTGAAGCTGGTTAGGATCTTGTGGAGGAATCAAAATATTGAAGAGTCAACTTGGGAACTTGAAGACGCAATGAGGAATAGATATCCGCTCTTATTTTCTAATTGATTCCGGGACGGAATCCTTGTTAGAGGGGAAGACTGTAATAACTCAAATTTTTGAGACTTTGTAAAAACGTTTAATGAATAGTAACCCTGAAAGACGGGGAAAACTTTTTAGCCCACACTATGTTGTGCATGGGAAAATGAGTTTCGAAGCTGATATTATGATTATACGTACCAAATGAGTGTATGTAAACGCTATTAGTTTTTGAAGAAAACGAACTTTGAAAAATGATCATATTTACGAATCATGGAGGATTACGGTAATCATAATATAATTACGAATTTAAAACCCTACGGATTTATATCCAAGGACGATACTTCAAAACATAAGAAATAAATACGAAAGGATTTACGTCCCGAACCGTTTGTGAGAAAGTATTACAAAAACGTTTAAGCGACCGAATGAACGCGTAAACGATTAAATAAACGTAATGCACTAACTAACCATGGTAGAAAAGTAACCATGGTTACTTTATCAAATAGTAATCTAAGAGTGTAGGATGATCTTCTAAGGGCTAGAGAACAGTAAAGCTAATGGCTAAGCTAATTAGTTTAGCTTGTAATCTAAAAAGCCTAGCTAGTTTTGTCCAAAGATTTGCCAACAAAAATCAATCCTAGGACTTATACTAGAAAAATAAACAAGATATCACAACATTATTTAAAGAAGCAACCAAGAAGCAAACATAAAAAACTCTCTCCCCTCTCCCAAGTACTCTCCATTCGGTCAAACACAAAAATAAGGAGAAATCAAAATCAAATCACCAAGCTCTAGCCATTCAAAAATTCCCCCATTAATTCTCAAGCTTCATACCACCTAAAATAAGGTAAGATAAATCTTTGAGCTCTTTATATCAAGGTTTGATGGGTGAAATAAATTCAAGAAAGATGATAGTGAATAGTATAAATAATAAATTTTATTTGGTTTCTTGATTTTAATGGTTGTTTTATGTTCCAAAAACCCTACCAAGCACTCCCAAGACTTCACCATCATCAAGAACACATCTCAAGCTCTCAAGAAAGGTATAAATCTTTGACCCATCCATATTTAAGATTTAAGTTCAAGATTTTTTTAAGAACATAGTTGTAAACCTAGTTTTGGTGGAAATATTATTGTAATCTTGATGTTTAGCTAAGTAGATTTAAGGTTGATTGTTGTTGCCTCAAGAACATGATGTTCTTGAGAGGAGTTAGTGTGGTGATAATGATATATTGATTGTTGGTGGTATTATAAAGATTTAAGGCATAAACGAAACTTCGATCGTAACCGTAATCTCGCTAAAACGAACAAAACGTAACTTTAAGTTTCTGCAGAAAGTCCCGAAGATGTAAACTGCTACGGATCAAAAGTTATGGCCGTTTTACTAAAAGTGATTTACGCGACAAAAACTGCTATGAATTATGAACTTTGAAAATAAAAAATGATCGACTTCAAAATTTTCATAAATCATGACATTTTTAAAAAGAGTATTAAATTGAGTTTTTTAACTGCCATAAAAATTTGAAGAGAAAATAATTATTTTCCAATTTTATAAAAATATCGGAGCCGAGACCGTGCGATTAGAAAACCGTAGAATCCATACGCGGAGCCGACGATAAAAATGAAAACGGACTTAAGATACTTGGAAAAAGGAAGTGTCCATAATGTGAATAAGGACTTAAAGAAATGATAAGGGTAATATAATTTGAGAGGGTGCATAATAAGTAGTGCATGAGTGCGAGTCATCGTAAAATAGAACGGGACGTAACAAAACGATTTTTGTTTATGATTACAGATTTCCGAGCGGAACCTAGAGCATCCTCCACCTCGAGAAACCCAGGCAAGTTTACGAACCCAACTCCATTTACTGTTGTGTTGTGAAAGGATTGTTTTATTATCATTGCAAAAATACCATGCTTGCCATGATACTTAGTAATTGAGTTTTCGATGTTGTATGATAAGCATATATCGTAAAATGTTTAACTCTGCTATAAGCGTGACGTATAATTATACGACCAACAGTCGGTCGGGATTTAAAATAAAAACCCAGGAATCATTTCGGTGATATTATAGGATGATTAAAAGTCCGTAGTAGTACGTTTTAAGGGACTCAACGTCCACTTACGAAATATTAAACACCTCGAACTTTTGTTAAAACGATTTCCAAAGATCGTAATCCCTCAACTATACTTTATTGTTCGAATAATAAATATTTATTAACTATTGATTTATTATGGGAGAAATATTCTCCAGTGAATATTTACTTCAGACTCGATTAAATATTAAAGATTATTAAATTACTTAAACATAAATTAGTTGAGGAATATTATTTCAAATATTTTTTTAAAGTATAATTATTCAAGATTTAATTATTTAATGATTAATATTTAATTATTAATTATTTATTAAATGATTTATTTATGATTTAAAAATCATAAAACCTGATTTAAAATACTTTCTGATTTTCAGAAAATTATTCGAATAATTTCAGAACGTCGGAGAATATTATCTCGACTTATTTTAATTATTTTGATTATAATTTCAAAGAAATTCCTCCTTATATAATAAATATGTTGACAACAGTCAACTCACATCCTTAGTACTTCCTCCAAAAATTCTCGAAAGTGCATATATATACGTAAATATCCAAGTGTACCTATCAACAAGCAATATGGTTGGGCAATAATATAAGTTCCATATATATGATGGGATTCTTACAAGGACAAGGAGGGGTAGACTCCAGTACTTCATGGACTGGGGAGCCTACCAATTTACTACCACGTAAGAAGGTATCTTATATACTGATGAACATGTGAAGTATGCGTACCTGAGAGGGATGGACGCAAAACCGTGTCTTGAGAGGGATAGACACGAAGTGTGTACCTGAGAGGGACGAACACAGAAAAGGCCCGAATGCGGCCAGAGTGATAACCGATATTAAAAGGAAATTGTCCATCTACATGTAGAAAAGGTTACTATTTCCGTAGTACGACTGATCATCGTATGCGGTGGCCCCAATAAATGTCTTATTCTTTTAATTGGAATTGTGATGCAATACCGTAACCCAAGCCTAGGTGTTATGTTTACCATTAAGGTATTTGCAGGATAATAATCCATTAAAGAATTGTTTTCATAAGAAGGTGTGTATCACCAAGGAAAAATATTTTTGAATAAAACATAATTATCATATATGATGTTTTAATTGAGTTTATCATACAGTCATTTCATGCTGTACATTATTATGCTGGACGTTATAGCTCACACTTGTTTTCTTAAATTGACACAACACAACAGTGAATCAAAATGCTTATCATGAAACTCACAGCCAGGAAATGGGTAGGAAACGGACAGTTGTTCTGTAGGTTGTTTGGTGCTGTCCCACAGGTAGACTGAATAAGCTGGATTGGTTTTCAGTTATTTTTAGTCCAACTTATTTACAGATATGACTTGTGTAAGGTAATGAATAAGAAACAAATATTTGGCCGACGGACTAGCCTTACTTAAAGGTTATTCCCCGATAAGACTTAATTACTTTTGGGTTGTAATAATTATCACTTTGTGGATTGATCTACTTTAGTAATGAATGGTTCGTTTCCAAGACAATAACCTATAAGTGTGTGTGTGTGATAAGTGTGGGGTCGTGAAGTGTGAGTATTTATATATTGTGATGCGAGGTATGTGGTATATATAGTATTCGAGATTGAGTGACCTCCTAGATCCTTGACCCCGGATTTTGGGGCGCCACAACAATATTCAAGGACAAAGTACATTGACATCAATTACCATTTCATTCGAGAACATGTCATGAATGGTATTGTGGAACTTCATTTTGTTCCAAGTGAGAAGCAACTTGCAGACATCTTTACCAAGCCAGTTGATGAGTGCATCTTTACTGGCTTTGTAATTGAGTTGGGTATGCTTAATTATTCCTAAATTATTTTGATGTCTAAGCAATTTCAAATGCAGCCAGAGTCAGATTTGTTTTTTCCCTAAAGATGAAATTTTGGCTAAGTCCAAATTTACATCTCGACGGATGTTCATTATCCGTCGAAAATGAACATCCGTTGAATCTTATTATTTTTTGGAAAATCGAATATTATTTTGGGTACTTCTTATCTCGACAGATATATGTTTAATCCTCATCCATCGAATTGCCTTTATTATAGTAGTTAATTTTATTTCTTATCCGTTGAATTTACTTACAATCTGTAAGTATATTTCGATGGATAGTCTTTAGAATTTCTATAGTTTATTTTATTTTTAAAGGGCTATTTTGGGCAAATTTCATTGGGTACTTTATTGTACTTTTTAGCTTTTACTTGTTTATTTCTGAGAAAGTATATAAGCCTAATTTCATTTTCTATTTTAACTTTTATCTTTCTCAAAGCAATCTATACTCTCTCTCTTCGTCTCCAAACCAAAACCCTTTTCTCAGTAACTACTCTTAAACCACAACAATGGCACCAATAGTCAAAATCATGTCTCAATCTGGGTTTGTGTATAAAAGAACAACTTTATAGCACTAGTGAACAAGGGTATTACTGAGCTATGCAATGTAACGCCCCCAAATCTGGGGTCAGGAATCTAGGTCGTCACGAAATCCTTCAATCATATGTAACCTGCATTAACTCAATAATCTAATAATTCCATATCATAGACCCCCAATCTCACACACTCATAAGTTATAGCCTTAGAAATAACGTACAACAAGTATAATCTGTTATTAAAACTCAAATATACTTCACAAAATCTCAAACAATTATTCGTAATCTCTACATGAAGTTATAATAATTACAACTGATATCTTATACTTATCTGATACTCTGGCCCACCTGAGACAAAGCTGGCAGGGATTCTCCCCATGACTGCAAGCGACTAGGTCCCACTCCGACATACTGGTTATTTATTGTGTTGTGACATTTAAAAGAAAGCAAGAGTGAGCAATAATGCCCGACCATAATGATGTACAGTATGAAAAGACTGTATGAGAAATTCAAGTATAATACCATATATCATAAATATGTTTATTCAAAAATAGTTTTCCTCGGTGAACACACCGTCTTTCGAAAACAATTCTTTAGTGGATTTATTATCCTACGAATACCTTGATGGTAAACCCAACACCAAGGTTTGGGTTACGGTATTGCACCACAATTCCAACTGGAAGAATAGGACATTCACTGGAGCCACCGCATATGATGATCAGTCGTACTACGGAAATAGTAACCTTTTCTACATGTAGAGGGACGACTTCCTTACTCCCGGTTGTCACCCTAGCCGCATTCGGGCTTTATATGCTTCCCCATTCCACCCGGGTATGTTTTGCATACTTCGTATGTCCCTCAGTACACATGGTACCTTCTCATACGGAAAAATTAATATGGCAGTCTCCCTAGTCCACGAAGTACTGGATCTCTACCCCTCCTTTGTCCTATTAATAATCCTATCATATACTTGGAATCATCTAACTATGTCGAAGTTCCCCAAGCATTTTACTTGTTGATAGGCATAGCTCATCTCACATATATATATATGTACTTCCGAAAGCTTTACGGAGGAAGTACTATGGATGTGAGTTGACCGTTGTCAACAGATATGTAAATAAGGGGGAGAGTTTCCTTTGAAACTATATTCAAAATATTTAAAATAAGTTGAGGCAATATTCTCCGACAATCTGAAATTATTCGAATGATTTTCCAAAAATTAGAAAGTATTTTAAATCAGGTTTTATGATTTTTAAGTCATATTAAATCATTTAATAAATACTTATTAATTAACTAATAATCCTCAAATAATTAAACCTCGAATAATTATATTTTAAAAGAATATTTGAAATAATATTTCTCCACTACTTTTCGTTTAGATAATTAAAGTAATCTTTATTGGTATAATTAATCGAATTTGAAATAAATAATTATTGGAGAATAATTCTCCTATTTAAATGAATATCTGAAATAATATTCATTGTTCGAATGATTAAATATAGTTGAGGGAATACGATCTTTGGAAATCGTTTTAAATAAATTCGAGGTATTTAATACTTCGCAAGTGGACATCGAGTCCCTTGGAATAAAATAAATACGGACTTTTGATCGTCCAAAACATCACCAGGATGATTCTCGAGTTTATACTTTATAAAAAACTGACCGACTCTCGGTCTTACAACTTATACATCACGCCCTACTATAGCATTATTATTTTAAATAAAACCCCTTTAGAACACTTCCGGGTTTTCATCAAATTATACTGACCGATCCTCGGTCTAAAATATACACCTCTTATATACAATGCTACTCTCTAGCGTTATCGATTGAAATCCGATAATATTATTATACTGAAATTATTAACATATCGTATGATATTATATATCATAGTCCATAAGATATCGTAAATATAGCATCATGTGTATATCAACATTATTTGAAAACAAACACAACACAACAGTTTCAAAAAGGTAGAGTTTGAAAACTTTCCTGGAGTCCAAGATATGTTTCCCGATTTCCTCTCATTCCGGGTTTTCTAATCAACAAACATCATAATCTTAATCAGTATTCCTACTCTCATCACCAAATTATATTTCTAATAATTTCAATACTTCATAATTTTCATTATTCGACCGACTCGAAATAAGTATCACTCCTTGGTCGAAACGGACGGTCAAAGTGGTCTTCTAGATTTGACTTTACCGAATATTACTATTACCCGACTCACACTCTATTATTTTTAATAAATCATAAAATTAATATTTTAATACGAAACCACCTCGAGGAAGCTTCTAGAGTCCTTTTCATATTTATCCTAAAAGTTTCATTTTGATAAAATGAATTTAATTAGGTGAAAAGCATTTCAAAAGTTCGGTCAACTACGGAGTTTTACTATTCAAACCGCTTTCACTAAAATATTGATATCTCTCAAACTGTTAACTCAATTGATGCACCGTTTTCACATTCGCGATCTAGAAAAAATTTAGAACACACCATTTGAAAATGGTTTTCTGGTAACAGGGGTGAAAATCCCGAAGAGGTAGTTTCCTAACTGGGGGTTATTTTTGACGTTCGTACTCTGCCCGACCTCGGCTCCGATATTTTTATAAAATTGAAAAATCAACATTTTTACTTGAAATTTTTATGGCAGTTAACTCTATTTCCTACTTTCTGTAAAAATTTCATGATTTTTAAATATTTTTAAGTCGATCATTTATATTTACAAAGTTCGTAATTCGTACCAGTTTTGTCGCGTAAATCACTTTTACTAAAATGGTCATAACTTTTGATCCGTAAATTGAAATCAAGCGATTCAAGCGCCTAAATGATCCTAATAACATTGTATATTATAATCAAGTCTCAAGTTTCAAGAAACTACAGTTTATACATTCGGGAACTTCTGCAGAAACTTAAGTCGAGTTTTATTCATTTTAACGAGGTTACGATTATGATCCGAGTTTCGTTTACGTCTTAAATCATTATACCACCATCAACAACCATCAAATAATCATCTCAACACTAAATCCTCTCAAGAACATCATATTCTTGAGGCAAATATCATCAACCTTAAAACTAATTAACTAAACATCAAGATAATATCAAATTAATCATCAAAACCATACTTATATTCAAGATCCTTACTTTTCTTGAAACTTAAAACTTAAACAAAGTTTGGATGAATGTTTATACCTTCCTTGAAGCTTGTTAATACTTAATAAAGTCCTAAAATCTTTGATGAAGCCTTGTTCTAGCTTTAGGAGCCTTAAACTTTCATGCAAAATCAAGAAAACAAGTAAGTGATTTTCGGAGTTACTATTCACCCTCAACTTCAAATATTTTTATAAAATTGAAAACTTCATGGATGTGCATGAAATTTGTTGCGTGACTTACCAATGATATGAAAGAGATTTGGCAAAATTAGGTGACTTTTGAATAAGTAGAACATGAGATATAAATTTTTCTCTCAATGGTGTTCTTAAAAATCAGCAAAGTATTTTTTGGAGAGAGAGAGAGAGTTTGTTGCTTCTTAAATGCTTCTCTTTGAAGATTTTATTATATGACTTGTATATCTTATAGTATATATCCTAGGACTAGAAAATGTTGGCATATCTTAGGACATATCTTGCTAGCTTCCTAGGTTTACAAGCTAACTCTCTAGTTTTAGGTTTTAGCTTTACTATTCCTAACTTTAGGTTATCATGCCTTCTAGTTTAGGTTACTATTTGGTAACCTAGCCATGGTTAGTTTCTTACCATGGTTAGTTAGTTTATTTAGTTTATTTTGATACATTTATTTATTCGTTTACGCGTTTACTCGGTCACTTATTCGTTTTCGTATTAAATTCTCGTAAACGATTCGCGGTGTAAATCCTTTCTTACACGTTCTTTATATTTTGAAGTATCGTTCTTGGATATAAATCCGTAGGATTTTAAATTTTTAATTATATTTTGATTCCCGTAATCCTTGATGGTTCATAGATACGGTCATTTTTCAAAGTTCGTTTTCTTCGAAAACTAATTACGTTTACATACACTCATTTGGTATGTAAAATCACAATATCAACTCGGAATCTTATATTAAAAACTCGTATATGGTTTGGTCACAAAATTTGTTATTAAACCGCAAGGTTACTATTCATAAAAGTCTTTTACCGATGTCAAAAATTTGGGTTTTTACATGCAATGTTGGCTTCACCGGTATTCTACTGTGAGGTTGTAGAGGAGATATGGACTATAGTTGTGTACAACTCCAAAGATAAGACCATTGTCTTCACTCTCAAAGGTGATAAGCATAGTATTAATTGTGATGCAATTCAAGCATGCTT
The DNA here is from genome assembly GCF_009905375.1 of Apium graveolens. Taxonomy (NCBI): domain Eukaryota; kingdom Viridiplantae; phylum Streptophyta; class Magnoliopsida; order Apiales; family Apiaceae; genus Apium; species Apium graveolens. Next base: position 157,022,773 of record NC_133651.1, on the reverse strand, counting down.
ATAATTACCTGAAAACAATACACAAGTTCCACACATAGACACATATGTTAGTGTCATGCTTGTTTCTATGGGCTATGCTCTTAACCCTGCCAAGTTAGATGAGGTTAGGAGGATGGGCCTTAGAAAAGAATGGAGCTTTCTCTGTGATTCTTTCATTAACACATTTTCTGGTAAAATAAGAAATTTTGATGCAGTTACATACTCACTTGTTAACAAGCTATATATGTTACTTGGTGATAAGTACTATAACTTTAGTGAGTCTGTCATGTATGAGTTAGGTTTCAAATTAAGCGACATTAAGAAGAGAAACAAGAACATCTATTATGCTAGATTCTTTATGATGATTGCTAATCATGTTTCCAAGGATCTCTCTATTGATGACCCGATAAATAAGCTTGATTGTTGGGTCCAAGAGAAGAGAGTTATTGTCGATTTAAACATGGAAAATCACCACAGTGAGGTTCCCCTCATCTATCTGCCAATTATGGAGGAACCTCAGGTAAGTCAGGTAAACCCCTCTGTCTCTACTACTTCCCAATCACCTGTTTCTTTACAAACTTCTGTGGCAATGGTATCTGTGACAATGACCAAACAGATGCCTACATGTGGCACCCTCCAAACTCGGGTCAGAAGTTTGGGGTTCACAACACACACACACCCATTATATAAACATGTTTATGAAAATAATATATGCAATGACCCTACTTACCATAACCACGGATCGCAATAGGCTAAAGTATGACCACAAGCCACAACCTTATTTATATTACAACGTACCAAATCCCAATTTATTTATCTTACAACTGAAAATAAAATAGTCTTACAAACTTTCAACTCAAACTAAGACAAACATCCTCCGCTAGTTTATTCTATTTCAACCTGGAAACCTAGCTCACAAACTTGTCTGGGGATCCTCACTACCACCAGTTTCCTTTTTATCTAGAAAAGAACATAAACATATTTGCAAGAGTGAGCTAACTAGCTTAACAAGTCACAATGACAATACTGAGATTAAACAATGATCAATTGAAATGATACAGGACATCAAATTCCTTGATAAGCAACGATTAGATTTGGATATTCACTTTTATTTTAAAAACCAAGATTAGGCTGCTGATCAGTCACGCACTAACCCCGAGTAAGACTCACAGCTCTACTCTTTATATTGGATTCAAGGCACATATTGGCCTATCATGACCATGAATCTGGTCTGACCATGAATCTGGTTCATATTTAAAAATAATCCAATTCTATAATAACAACATGATAAACAGTGTAAATCAATAAGCTGAGTCATAAACAACATTTATCTTGAAGCATAGGGTGATACTTAATACCATGAAAGTATAACAAGGTAAATATAAAGATTGGCTTCCAGCCAGGGAAAGAATCAGAAAGTAGAAGACCAAAGGTTTGATGGTTACAAGAATTGGTCTTCCGTTATACAAGGTATAAAGGTTCGTATGTTAAGCAACTCCATTTCAGAGATCTGTGTGTGGTATATATGTATTTGTGGAGTAATATCGTATATGTGTGGTTCATATCTGGGAATTCAATAATCAATGGTTTATAAAGAATAAGTCTTACGACTCAAAGATCAATAAGAAGAATCAGGGTTTAGGGTTAAGTACTTCAAAGTACTTGCAATATAACACATAATTGTCATAGTACATATCAAGATGGTTCAAGAAATTATTACAGTATAACAAAAATGAACAGAAATACTTGTTATATATCACAAGGAGGTTCGAGAATACTTGCCTTATCTCAATCCGCTTTCACTTTACTTGTACTCCCCGTCTACTGATTCTCACTCACTGACCACTTATTTTCCCTTTCTATGTCTCGCTTCCTCTATTAGACATTACAAGTATTTATCAATACTTATTCTCATCTCATTCTATTCGTTACAAGCTTCTATCTACCCTTCGTTTTACCCAAATCCGAATTACGGATTGTAAGCTACATCAAAAACCATCAAACAATGCACATACAGGCATATTATACATCAATCTGATCACATATAGCACATAGCACATAAGATATTCGATCAAAATATTTTTTCAAAGGAGATTCGGGTTAAAATGATTTTCCGGGTATTTAATACGAATTTTTGAACTTTTTTTTCGGATTTAAAATGGGTCAACGAAGCATTTTATAATTAATTAACAGGGTTCGAATACCCGAATATGACTTTAAAATTATTTAATAATAATTATCGAGCCTTAAAACTAATTTAAAACAATATTTTAAAGCTCGAAACTATTTTTCAGAATTTTTAAATCAAAAGAAGTAATTAAATCTAATTAAATAAATAATTAAAATTAACTAATAACAAATTGAATCAATCAATTAATAATTTTTTGACTAACTAAATAATTAATTATCAACAAAAATTAATTAATTAAATAATTTGGATTTATTTTCGAATTAAAAATTATTTTCAGAATTAAAAATATTGAACTTTGGAATTTTTAAATAATTAAAACAATTTTCTGCAAATTAAATAAACAGATAAATTTTGAAAAAATTTAAAACAGAAATACAAAATTTGAGATTTTTGAAAATTACAGGGGTTAATCTATAAAAGGGAGGAAAGAACGATGGATAAACCGTAATTTGGCATCCTCTTCCCCATGTTCGTCGTCTCCAGTGGTCGGCCGCCATTAACGGCGGCCACCAAGCTTTTCCACTGACTGAAGAACAACCCAAAAATCGATCAAATTAACAGGACATGATCTCCAATCTTCCAGGAACACGACCGTGCTATCAAATCTTACAAACAATTCGTGGTTTGATCGAAAAAACGGCCCGAAGTTTTACGCCGCCGTTCGACCCATTTTCCGACGAGGCATTTCCAGTTATCTTCCGTTCATCATATATACAATCGATTCATTTTTCAACGATCTATTCATTGGTGTAATGAATTTAAGCTAATAACCCCTAGATTAAAAACGCCTAAAATCAATTAAAAATATTCATACTATATAAACCCTAATTTTATTATTTCGAGAATCAAACTCAATTTTCTATATGTTATTGAACTCCAAATTCAACATATAATATACCAAAATGATCATAACAAAATTATCTACATGATACAATCATCAAATCACACAAACAATATCAAAATCAAAAATTCATATATTAATCATAATTAAATTTGAATTAAAATAAATATATATAAAAATACCTTTAATTTCTGTAGTAAAACAAGTTAAAGATTCTGAAAGTACTTTTCACGAGCTTCGATTCAGTTATTCACACGCTTGATTTCGATTTCGATAATGCCTTCGTTTTTAGGTTTGATTTTGAAGAACGCGAGAAATATTCGAGTTTTTTTCTGTAAATTATATATTTTAACTGTTTGTTTATGATTATCCGTATAAAATAAGATAAGAAAAAGGCTATTTTTACTTATGGCATATTAATATCCCGTTGGATCATATCGGATCCGAAAATAGATTACTTAGTCGCTAAGTAACTATTAAAATGATCCAATTTATTACAAGTTTTGGATAATTATCAAAATCGGGCTTCTTATAATACACCCTACGAGAAGATAATGTAATAATTTAATCAAAATATCCCGTCTCTCGAGAATACGGGTTTTATTGATCTATTAAAATGATTATTACATCAAAAAAAATTGTGTCGGGACTCGTACGGGTCAAACCGTATTCCTAATCGAAAAAATCAAAACACAGAAAATGTTCTGAATAATCAAATTAGGTTAGGAAGGAGTTTTCCGAAGACTCTCGGGTTGTAAAAATGCAAAAACGGTTGAAGTTTGACGATTCCCGGTTTTATAAAATAGTTTATAATTACTCAGAAAATTATTTATTAAATCTATATTCCTTTATAAAATCATATAATAACATATAAATAAACAGAAAAATATCAAAATTATCTATATTTTATTCCGGACATATTAAAATTAAAATACTCACATTTATCACATATAAACATCTAAATATCAATACCAATCATTAGATAATTTACCAAAAACCACATAATAATTATTTATCGATAAAAATAAGTACACGATATTTCCCATATATTACATTACCCAAGTCACACAACCAAATATTTTAAAGTCCAACTCTAAGAAACCTCAATCTAGTTCCTCTCAAAAGAAACTAATTTCAAAATCAACTAAATCCAAAGAGGGGAGTGTGAAGGGAAGTAAGATTGGTGAGGGACAGGGTGAACATCAAACAAACCCTAAGAAAAAGAAGAGTGAGGTTATGTAACCCAGCCTAGCCACAGTGCAGTTTCTCAACAAACTATATGTTAGATATATTTGTGATGTCATGTCTAATCTGATTTGTTTAGCTTATTATCAGAATATCAGAACTTAACTGGAAATCAGAACTTACTGAAGACAGGAAGTTATCAGAACTTAAGGCATCAGAACTTATATCAGAACTTAAGTGCGGATACACTTCAGGGATGAAAAGCGGCTGATTTACAGGATAGGATCTGGATTAAACAAGTAAAGATATGCATGAAGAATTGGACAACTATAGGACTGCAGTAGATAATCTCTGATTGATATATTCTAGGAAACAGAATCATTATCATATCAATTAGTAGTTATCTTGTAACTGTGTAATATATGAACACATATTAGGGTTTACACTACAAGTGTTATCATTCACGAGAAAATTATTCATTGTAACCCTAAAAGCTCTTAGTGATATCATACATCACTGAGAGTGTAGATTAAACCTACTGTAACGAAGTTTGATATATTGAATAAACTTGTTTTCTGTTACATACTTGTGTTCATAATCGAATTGATTATAGATACTATATTCAACCCCCTTCTATAGTATCATTGAGGCCTAACAAGTGATATTAGAGCCTATCTGTTAAGCTTACAAACAGTTAAGATCCAAACAAATAATCAATCATGTCTGAACAAGCAAAAATACCAGACCCTCAAGAACCTGCAAAGGTTCAACCCATTTAAAACATCAGTAGATATGAAACCATCAGGGTTCCTTTGCTCAGGGTGTCTGAGTACCCTATATGGAGTGTGAAGATGGTCATGTTTCTGGAAGCTACAGATCCAGAATATTTATACATAATTTATGATGGTCCACACAAGTCTACAAAGCTTTCTGTTGTAGTTGGGAATGAGCCTCAGAGGATGATTCCCAAAGAAAAGAGAGAATACATCACTGAAGACATCTCTTCACTAGGCAAGGATGCAAACGTAAGACACTTGCTTCATAGTGCAATTGACAATGTTATGTCAAACAGGGTGATTGGATACAAGACTGGAAAAGAAATCCGGGATGCATTGGAAGTGAGATGTCAAGGAACTAATGCCATCAAAAAGAACAGGAAAATAATACTCACACAGGAGTATGAGCACTTTGACTCAAAATATGATGAGTCATTAACTAAGACATATGACAGATTCACAAAGCTGTTGAATGATCTGTCACTAGTGAATAAGGAATATGACACAGAAGATTCAAATCTGAAATTCCTACTAGCTCTTCCTGAAAAGTGGGATTTGAAAGCTACTACAATAAGAGACAACTATGAACTTGCTGATATGTCTCTTGATGAAATCTATGGGATGCTCAAGACTCATGAACTTGAGATGGAGCAAAGAAAGAAGAGGCATGGAGGGAAGTCTAAGACAGTTGCTTTAAAGGCTGAAGAAAAGTCAATTGTCTCTAGGAAGGAAAAAGGAAAGGCTCTCATCATACAGTCTGATTCTGAGTCATCAGATTCTGATGATGATGATTCAGAACCTGAAAATTTATCTGAAGTGAATGTTGATGCAGAGATGATGCAACTGTGTGCTCTTATGGTGAAGGGTATCACAAAGATAGCGTACAAGAAATTCAGAAAGGGTAAGAAGTTTTCCAGGAAAGGTGGAAGTTCTAACAAGAAAGGGTTCAGAAAGACTGAAGGCAAAGGAGGAAAGTCTGACAGAGGAGACAACTTAAATGTCAAATGCTACAATTGTGGTGAAAGAGGCCACATCTCTCCTGATTGCAAGAAAAGAGAAGGTGATAAAGGCCAGGCACTTATCACAAAGAAGAAAAACTGGGCAGACACTTCAGAATCTGAAGAAGAGGTGAACTATGCCTTAATGGCAAATGCTGATAGGAGTTCTGATGCTGCTAAACTTGAGGTACCTCTATCAACTCTTGCTTTTGATACAGAAGATATTACTGAGTTGAGATTATTTTTGAAAAACATTTATATTAGCTATAGAGATCAGACTTTAGAGAATGAAAGATTAAAATCTGAAAATCTAAAGTATAAAAACAGAAATAACTATCTAGAAGAAGAGTTAGTCAAGATGAACACTATTCAGACAGAGAGATATAATGATGTGTATGTTAAGAATGAATTGCTTAAACAGAATGATTATCTAAAATCTGAATTATAAAAAGAAAGAGAAATCATCAGGACTTGGACTAACTCAGGCAAAACAACTCAGAATATTCTAAGTAGTTGAATCTTAGAAAGAGGGGTTAGGTTATAAAGATGGTAAAAGTGAAAAAGGGACTTTTCCAATTAAGCCAAAGGTAAATCCTGTTAAATTTATTGTAAAAACTGTTGTGTCTGATTCTGAAGAGATGAAAGACTCTAAAATAGAAGTCAAAGAAAAGTCAACTTCTGACAAATTAAAACAGGATAAACCAGCTTTTGTAAACATTGGCTTAATGATAAAGAAGCATCTTAAGTATAAGCTGAAAGGGATTAAAAATGTGAACAAGGTAAATGAAGCTAGGAAAAATAGGAATGGAAAGGAAGGTGTGAATAAAAGTAATAATTATATGTCTATTCCTAATGCTCCTAGAAAGAAATGCTATAATTATGGAAACTCTATCCATCTTGCTTCTTTTTGCAGGAAAAATAAAGATATAAACTCTTTACCTCCTAGATCAGGAGTTAAGAGTCAGTCTGTTAGGTTTAAACCAAAAAATCCTTGTTTTCATTGTGGTAGTTTATGGCATTCTATTTATACTTGTAAGGAATATCATAGTTTGTACTATGATTATTATGAAATAAAACCTTCTTTAAAAAAAGTTAGTGTAATTCCTTCTAGTGTAAATTCTGATACAAAGTTTGATATAAAGTCTGATTAAAAGCATGTTAGCATAAACTCTGAAAATAAATCCGCTGCAAATGCTAACAAACTTTATAAGGCCAAAGGATCCAAGCAAGTCTGGGTCCTTAAAACTAATCAATAGTGGTCTTTGTGATTGCAGGGCAACAGGAAGAATATCCTGGTTCTGGACAGTGGATGTTCAGGATATATGACTGGAAATAAATCCCTGCTATCAGACTTTGTGGAGAGAGCTGGCCCAGGAGTTTCTTATGGAGATGGCAACATGGGAAAGACTCTGAGATATGGCAATATCAATCTTGGGAATGTCATAACTGGATCAGTAGCTCTTGTCTCAGGACTTAAACATAATCTGCTAAGTGTGAGTCAAATCGGTGACAGAGGTAATCATGTGGATTTCTTTGAAGAACACTGTGAAGTTGTAAGTAATTGTATAGGCAAAGTGGTTCTGAAAGGTTATAGACATGGTAACATATATGAAGCCAGACTTTTAATAAATTATGATGGTTCTGCAATCTGTCTGTTAAGAAGAGCATCAATTGAAGAAAGCTGGAATTGGCACAAGAGACTCTCTCATTTAAATTTCAACAACATAAATGAGCTAGTAAAGAAAGATCTTGTAAGAGGACTGCAAAAATCAATATTTGCTCCTGACGGTCTTTGTGACTCATGTCAAAAGGCAAAACAAAAGAAAATCTTCATTCAAGAGCAAAACTGAATCCTCAATTCTTGAGCCTTATCACTTACTGCATGTTGATCTATTTGGTCCAGTCAATGTCATGTCTATTGCAAAAAAGAAATATGCTATGGTTATAGTGGATGAGTTCACAAGATACATTTGGGTGTATTTCTTGCACAAGAAGAATGAAACTGCATCTACTCTAACTGATCATGTAAGACAACTGGATAAGTTAGTCAAAGATTCTGTTAAAATAATAAAAAGTGATAATGGCACTGAGTTCAAGAATTCATTCATGGAAGAGTTCTGCAAAGAGCAAGGAATAAAGCAGGAATTTTCTGCACCTGGAACTCCACAACAGAATGGAGTTGTAGAAAGAAAGAACAGGACTCTTATTGAAGCTGCATGAACTATGCTTGATGAAACAAAGCTACCAACCTATTTTTAGGCTGAATCTGTGCAGACTGCTTGTTTTACACAGAATGCTACACTCATAAACAAGCATGGAAAAACACCATATGAGATGGTGAAGAAAAAGAAGCCAAATCTGAAATACTTTCATGTATTTGGATGCAAGTGTTTTGTTCTTAAGACTCATCCTGAACAGCTGTCAAAATTTGATCTAAAAGCTGATAAAGGAATTTTTGTTGGATATCCACTTTCCACAAAAGCCTTCAGAGTCTACAATTTAAGAACAAGGGTTGTCATGGAATCTATTAATGTATCTTTTGATGATAAAAAGATTATAGGACTTGAAGAATTCAATGATCATGATCAGCTGAGATTTGAAAATGAAGATGTAAATTCTGATTCTGTAAATTCTGATGACTTAAATCCTGATCATGTAGTTCATACGGTTTACATTCTGATGTTATTGAAACTGTGGTAACTGCTCCAAAGGAAAATGCACCTATTCAGGGGGAGCAAGCTGATGATCATACCACACCTGAAGACTCTCACGAAGCATCAGAACTAGTCACTGGCTCTTCAAGTCTCGATTCATCAAGTTCTGATGAGCCAAATTTTGACAATTCTGGAAACTCTAATTCTTCAATTCCTGGAGGATCCAACTCAAATTCTGGAATCTCAGAGAGCATAACTTCAGGGGGAGCATCAGAAAATGTTGATGGAGACAGTATGGATCATGGGGGAGGATCCAATTCTAGATATCAACTTCCATCTGCAAGGAAGTGGACTAAATCACATACACCTGACTTAATAATTGGAGATCCTGAAGCTGGTGTCAGAACTAGAACATCAATAACAAATGAATGTGTCTATCATTCCTTTCTATATCAGACTGAACCAAAAAAAGTGGAAGAAGCTCTTCAAGATGCTGATTGGGTGCAAGCAATGCAGGAAGAGTTAAATGAATTTGAAAGAAATAAAGTTTGGACCCTAGTGCCAAGACGAAAGGACAGATCCATTGTTGGCACAAAATGGGTGTTCATTAACAAAACTGACAGTGATGGCATAATTACAAGAAACAAAGCAAGGTTGGTTGCTAAAGGTTACTCTCAACAGGAGGGTAGTGACTATGATGAAACATTTGCTCCAGTTGCTAGATTGGAAGCTGCCAATTTTTTGGAGGAAGATTGGTTTCTTGGTTTAACAAGAAAGAGAAATCAATTTCCACATCAACTACAGAAGCATAATATATTGCTGTCAGAAGCTGTTGTGCACAGATTCTGTGGATGAAGAATCAGTTACTGGACTATGGGTTAGAATTTTCTAAGATACCTATTTACTGTGATAATCAAAGTGTTATTGCTATGACAGGAAATCCGGTTCAAAACTCAATGACAAAGCACATCAACATTAGGTACCATTTCATAAGGGAACATGTGATGAAAGGTACAGTGGAATTGCATTTTGTTCCAACAGATCAACAACTAGCAGATATCTTCACAAAACCACTATGTGAAGCTACATTTACAAGACTGGTAAATGAACTTGGAATGGTTTCAAGTTCTTTCTCAAAATCTGTTTAGTTTTTGTCTCATACATTAGACTTTATGATCAGTGTTTACATATTTTCTTATCTCAATGTAATATGTGCTTATATTGTAACATATTAAACACTGCATATTATCTATTGTGATTCTATAAACTCTGAAAGTGTTTTGAATGTTCTGTGACTATTCAAATCCAATGAGGATTATCTTGTTAGATGCTGACTTAGTAGTCTTTAACAAACTATGTATCCCATGTTTGAATTAGTTATTTATGTGGAAATCAATAACACAAGCAAATTCTGATTTTGATCCTAGTCAAATTTACTTTGTGTATTTTATTACTAACTCACATACTAGATTATTACTTCTTATTTATCAAATTATGATGTTAGTAAATCTTAAGGATGAATTACATGCTTGATAAGCCTCACTTATCTAAAGAAAATAAAAGAAAAGAAAAATTGAAATCAGGTACTCCTTTAAGATCTAGAGTAAATATGTGAAAGGGAAGATCCAAGTGCATTGCTGGTATTAAGTTATATGCTTTAGAAAAGCAAATTAATTTTTCTTGGTGACTTTTCACATTCTCTGATTACTGGAGAAATATTCTGATAACAACATAAATTCTGATGACAGTTGTAACTCATTTACACTGAGAAGCCATTGCCAAAAGAATTTCAAAAGATGCATAAAATAAGCCCAAACAGTTGAGGTGGATTCTTGCATAACTTTATTCTATAGTAGACTTCACAATTCAAGACAGATTTTAAGCATTTTTTTAGTTATGCCTTATTTCTAAGATATACCGAAGTTTATCAGACTTTAATCTTTATCTGATCATTTGCACATACACACACTATCACTCCATATGAATGATGAAAATTATTGTGGTGATTAAGTTGTTTCTGATAAATAGTTAAGTATTATTTGCATAAATTCTGAGGACAAGTTCTGATTATGTTCTAATGATTAAACTATGAAGAAACCAGTCAGTATATGTGTGAAGAATCACATAAATAGTCATTCACTTTTTGAGTACAGAAGCCATGTTCTGATGACCGTTAAATTATGATAATAGTCAGGTTCTGATACAAACTCTGATGCTTACGTGTCACATTTTACTTGGTTGATTCATTATTAGTTTTTACTGTAACGGTCATTTTATCAGAAAATAATTAAGTGAGATAAAAACAGTGATAATCATTTGGTTAATAGGTTGCGTGTTTGTTTTGGTAACCACATGTGAGCAATAATTATTGCACGTTTACCGTGCCCACTAATAACGTTTTAACTGTTTACATGCTGCCAGGTGTCAAATGTCGGTTCTGCTTTAGAAATTAGCCGTTCTAATTAGTGGAGAGAATATATATACGAGAGATAAAATATTCTACAATCTTTTACCTACTTTCTTAATCTTTTCAAATCTCTCTTATTTTCCCTCACTCTCTATTATTCTCTGAAGCTATTTTTTCACATGCATTTTATCAAACACTCTACACACACACAACTTTTCACTTAATTTTCACAGAAATGGCACCTAAGGATCTTATCTATGATGAAGCCAAGTTTGTCCCCAACAACTATATGGCTATTCTCAACAAGGATGAGGCTCCTTCAGAACTTCACATCATTCAAGATTTTCTCGCTCAAAGTGAAATTGGGTATGCTCTGACCTAACCACAGACTCTCTCAGGCAAGCAAATTCTGGAGTTTTGAAGGTCTGGAGTCTATGATAATGGTGGTGAAAGTGGGTCCCCAAGCATCATTTTTACAACAGTGGAAGATGAGCACTTGGTAACCTTGTCCACTTTTCGACAAGCATTGCATCTGCCAGAAAACTGTACTTACAATTCACAAATTGGGGAGTCAGTTCTTCGAAAGTTGATGGCAAATCTTGGCTATGAGAAGTATTTGTCCAAGCTGGGACAACTGAAGAGGCCCTACATCAGGAGGGAGTGGAGCTTCTTTTTTATTGTATTACCAAAGCCTTTACCAACAAATGCTCAAATTTTGATGCTATTCCAATTCTGAGTCAGCAAATAGGGTATGCACTTCTTAAGAAAACTCATTTTGATTATGCTACTACTATTTTGGGTTTTATAGGTGATAGGATGAAAGAAGATAGCAACATAGTATATTTTGCTAGATTCTGTCAGCTTATATATAGTTTATGTTGTTCTGATGCACCTCAAAACTTTAGTGAGTTAATTGAACCCTTTAAACTTCACAAAAGGGCTTTCACAGACTTATTATCTGCTGATAATAAGAAGGATATACTAAGACCCCTCCAAATTCCCCAATCTGTCAAACAATTCTTAGTAAATTCTGATCCTCACACACACACAACCATATATCCTGATGTTGCACCTACACAACCTACTACATCTCAACCTCCACCAACCCAGCCTTCCAATACTCAACCACAACCTACTATCAGAACCTACTATCAACCAGCACAATCCTCTCAACCACAACCATCAGCACCTACTATCAGAACCTCACCTCTCAAGTCCAAATCCCAACCAACCTCTGGTACTTCTCAAAAGGTACCAGTTGTAAAATCTGACACATTCTAGGCCCAAAACTAAAAGAACTATCTCTGTGCCTAAATCTCCACCAAGGAGAAGAGGAAGGATGATTCTGAGAGATGAATCTGATGAGGATGAATAAGTCCAGGTTCCTGCATCAGAACCTGTGACATTAGAAGCTGAAGAGGTAACTCTTCAGAAGGAGAAAGCAGCTGAAGGTTCTGGGATTTTGAAAAGGAAAAGACCTTTAAATTCTGATACAGATCATATCACACCACCATCTAGAAGATCAAGGAAGATTAGAGCAGGTGTGCATATTTCACAAATTCAATTTGAGGATGCTGAAGATGCTGAGGAAGGGGATCAGGAATCTCTGATCTCATCAGAACCTACAGTCATTGAAGCTTTGACAGCTCCACCTCAACTTGAAGACACTGTTCAAGACATATTTATCACACCTCCTATCTCTCCATTCAAAGAAACTGCCACAGTTGAAGATTCAGGGTTAAGTCCTGAAATTGATATTCACAGGTTGAATATTCCAACTGTTTTGTATCTGGAAGCACCACTAGCAAAAGAGTCAATTCCACCTGTTTCTCCAATACTAAATGCTGAAATTCCTACTACACCAATTCTGGATTTAGAACCTGAAGATCAGAATTTAGAAACAGAAGCTCTAGAATCTCCTTCAGTTACACACACTCTGGTGTTATCAGAAGATGATGAGACTTTATCAAATTCTAGAGACAGTGCTCCAGCAAGTGCTCTAGTTAATGCTCCAATTCTTGGCAAGGAGGCACTGCTTAAATTTGTTGAAGAAGATGCTCATGTTCCTTGGGAGGAAACCTTTAGAGGAGTTGAATGGACAAAGAAGTGGAATGAACCTGACTTCATTCCCAGCCCATACATTCTGTCAGAACATATTTCAAAAGCTGATGAGTTGTTGATAAATTCTGACTTCAAAATACAACTTAAAGTCACTGCTCTCAGTACTAAAAATCTTCAAGGTCTACACTCCAAGACTCATGAAAAGGTTGATAAACTTCATGAAGCAGCTGATAAGATAGACTTGATACTTAAACTAGACAAGAATAGGTTTATCAAACTAATTCAAGAAAAAAGTGGAGGCTATTGAGCTTGTTCAATCCCAGCAGCAGGCCCAACTGGATGAGGTATTACAAAATCAAGCCTCTCAACAAACACAGCTCAATGAAATCTAATCTTCAGTGGAACTCCAAATGCTCACCAAGCCAAACACGGAAGAAAAAGGATGATGATTCTGAAGATGACCAGGGAAACCCTAGCAAGGGCAAAGGTCAAAGTCAAGGAAAGTAAGTTAGCAGAATTTCTATTCAGAAAGTACCTGATAGTAAGATTTCTGATAAATCTAATATTCAGAGGAGTGATAAGGAAGGAAAGAAGACTTCAGCTACAAATCAAACTTTGTTGCTCAAAAGTTCTAAAATTGAAGATCAAGTTCTGACAACAAGTTCTGATAATCAAATTATGATGACAAAGTATGATGTTCTCATTCAAGGTGGAAGTCAAGACTCGAAGAAATTCATGCAAACCTTAAAGTTCAAGGGAAAGAAGGCAACCTTCTTTTACAAGGATACTAAGATTCAAGTCCTAGATGAGGAACTTGCAAAGAGACTGTTCCTTAAGGATAATCCAGGAGTGGATTTAGAGGAACTTAGAAAAGAAGAAGAAAGGTTTAATGCTGAAAAGTCAAAACTACAGCATAAAGCTTCTAATGCAAAGAAGCCTCCCAAACTTAAGGAGAAAGGTATAGTAATAAGAGAAAGATCTGCCACAGAGATTCCTATATTAAGTACTAGATCTCAAACTATTACTGATCCCAAACACAAGGGAAAAGGAAAAGTTGGGGAGACAGTCAAGGAGCAGAAAATGAAGATTCCTCAAATTCTGATGGATCCTATGTGCAAGATGGTTCAAGTCTTTGATGATACTGCTGCAGAAGATGAAATTGTTGAAACTCTGAAAAGAAGAAAGATGACAGAAGAATCTAAGACAACCTCTAACATAGTTCAAGTTGTTTAGAGTGAAGATATTTCATAACAACAAGCTACAGATGAAACTGCAAATCCTGACAAATTCATCAAAACATCAACCTCTGACACTGCTCAAGTTGACATAGACAGCTTAACACTTGATCAGAAAAAGAAGCTGCCATGGAACAAAGCTACTACAGTGGAACCTAAGACTAATCTAATGTTGTATCAACTTGCAACATTTGGGTTAAAAGCCAAGCAAGCTAGAGATAAGTCTGGATTAGGTTCCGACAAAGAAAAGATACAAACAGGAGTACAAGTGACTCTCAGAGATCCTTTCATTTTGACAGACAAACCATATGAAGAAATCAAATAAAAGCACCTTGACAAAGTGTTGTCTGCTCAAATTGTCATGGATACTCATGATAAATCAGAAGTTAAAGAAAAATTGATTTTGTTTCTGAATGATGGCAGAACTTACAGACTAGCAGATTATGATGTGCTAAAGAAGTCTATCAAAGAGCTTCAACATATTCAATACCTTCTGGCAGTAAAATCTGATGTTACAAGAAGATGGTCAGATTACATTTTGAAGGCTATAAGAGATCTTCTCAGAATCTCTGGTACAAAAGCTTCTGAATACATTCCAAAAATCACTCAGGATGATGGAAGATAAATTCCTATGAGGAAGAATTCTGTTAAGGTAGAAGTAATTCTGAAAGGAAGATGCTTATGCTACAATAAAGACTCTTCACATCCCAGAGTTATCAGAATTGGAGATGGACTTGAAAGAACATCAATTCCTGTACTCAGAGCAGCTATTTATCAGATTGGTGATAATGAAGATGAAGAACTGATGCAAGTCAAAGCACAATTAATTGAAGTTCTGAGAAATGCTGAGGATAAGCTGGTAATAGACTTTACAAGGAATCACTTTGGATTCAGATTGATCTAGTGATATTGGTAAAGCTACATGTACTATAAGTTGTATTTAGCTCTTTAAAATAATATCTCATTGCATTTGTTCTTAAATGTTTTTGACATCATCAAATCTATTAACTTGTATATTTTTCATAATTTACAAGTTAGGGGAGATTGTTAGATATATTTGTGATATGATGTCTAATCTGATTTATTTAGTTTCAGATTTTATTATAAAAATATCATAACTTAACTGGAAATCAGAACTTATTGAAGACAGGAAGTTATCAAAACTTAAGGCGTCAGAACTTATATCAGAACTTAAGTGCGAATACACTTCAGGGATGAAAAGCGGTTGATTTACAGGAGAGGATCTGGATTAAACAAGTAAAGATATGCATGAAGAATTGGACAACTATAGGACTGCAGTAGATAATCTATGATTGATATATTCTAGGATACAGAATCATTATCATATTAATTGGTAGTTATCTTGTAAATGTGTAATACATAAACACAGATTAGGGTTTACACTATAAGTGTTATCATTCACGAGAATATTATTCATTGTAACCCTAACAGCTCTTAGTGATATCATACATCACTGAGAGAGTAGATTAAACCTACTATAACAGAGTTTGATATATTAAATAAACTTGTTTTCTGTTACATACTTGTGTTCATAATAGAATTGATTGTAGATACTATATTCAACCCCCTTCTATAGTATCATTGAGGCCTAACACTATAGTGCTTAATAAGGATTCTAGCTTATTACTAGTTGTATCCTCCCAAAAGGATGTAACTATTGAAACTAGCTCTCAACTAGGATGTTGCCCAGTAAAGATACAATTGTTTAAGGGGGTTGGATACAATTGTATAAACATTTCGAACAAGTATAAAAATATAACAGTTCTTTATATTTCTGATAAAAACTCTTACAAACTCTCTCAAGAAATATTGATGTTATTGAGAGCTGCTAGGTCGTACAATACTCGAGTTAATCACTATGTGATGACCTAAACTGTGTTTATATAATACACAGCTGCTAAAAATCAGTATAAGATATGCATTATCAATTACTAACAGAAAATGATACATATCTTTAACTGAATATACAAAGTCCTATCACTCAGAATGTAACAGATATCCATCCCTCAAAATAAGGAACATACTTAATCTTCACAACAGACTATCTTCAGATGCTGATGTTCTGCAGATACTGATGATGCATCAAATCCTAATGGCACATCAAATCCTGATGACATCCAAAACAGTTAGATCCTGAGCTCCTCCTGATCATTGAGAATTAACACGTAACAGTCTCCCCCAATTTATGCTTAATATAATGAAGCACAAATTCTATTCTCAATGATGCCAAAACCAATTACAAAATGTACAAGGCATAAGGCTTACTTCAGTATCCTAAGATAACTGACAGTTGTTTCCAGAAATCTGTTCAACCTTTCTTCCTCCTTGTCTTGAAGGACTTTGACACGCTTTTTCTTCAACTCTTTCTTCTCTTCAGTATCTTCTCCAAGCTGATAAATGGTTGATCTTAATTTAGAGATCGATCTCTTAGTTATTTCAAGATCACCAATCAACATAAAGCTTAAGCTGACATCTTCATGATCAGGACTGAAAGATAACTGAGGATTGTTGTGAAAAACTTTCAGAATTGCACCTCCCTTTTCCATCTTCATTTCTTGACCAGTATAAGTTTTGTACATAGGAACATAATCACCATTATATTTGTCTCTTTGTTCATGACTCTTCTTCTGATACTCTCAAGTATCATAGAAGACCATTTTCTGGTGACATTGTCCTCAACTCTAAGAATATAGTGAATATATTTCAACTCTCTCACAGTCTTCATCAAGAGTTGCTGCAATGTAAAGCTTTTCACTTTACCATCTCTCAAGAAGTACATAATCTATTCTCTGACATCACCAAGATTTATCTTCCTATAAACAATCTTTACAGCTTCAATTTTCTCAAGATGTGAAGGATTAATTCTCTCACCAAGATTATCAGTCAGAATATCCGTGTCCAGTAAATCATACCTCAGAGTCTCCATTCCAGAATGACCAATACCTCCTTTAGTATGAGTTTTGATAAGCTTTATAGTTTCATTATATTCCACCCAAGAAGGTTTCTTGATGGACATATCAATATTCTCCTATTCTGAAATAGAATCCCTTAGTCCTGCTGACACAAATTCAATATGCTTGAATCTTTTAGGATAACTAAATGAATAAACATCTTTCCATCTTTTATCCTTCTTGCTGAGAGGAGCATACTCTATAGATAAATCATGAATCTTCCCTCTTGTTTTCTTTCATAGCTCTCTTCTTGAATTTAGAATTCTTTGCTCATAGTAACTGTATGCTTGATCAGCTTTTCTCCTGTCAATTCTTTCTTGTTCATCAAGAATTGATTCATCCAATACTTTGATCACCTTTTCATCAGTGTCAAAATCATCTATCAGATTCACAGCATCATGATTTGCTTTTTCCTCAAGTTTTCTTCTTTCTTTGGACAATTATCTCCTCAGTATCCTCAGCTTCTTCTTTTACATCATTTCCTTGTACATGAACAAAACCTTCTCTAAATAGAACATTCAAAAATGTAGAATCAATTGCAGAACCTTGACTTTAATTTGAAATTCTTCCTCTTCCTCTTCTTCCTCTGGCTCTTATAGTTCTTCCACCTCTTTTTCCTCTTCCTTTAGATGTGTTTGCTTCAACTTCAATTTGATCCATTAACTCCTTCTGTTGCATAACTGCTTCTTCAGTTGTTAGATCAGGAAATTCTTCAGTTATCAACCCAAGAGCACTTTTGGCATTCTTTTTCTCAAACCTATTATCCTTGTAGTACAGAACAATCTCTTCACATGTTTCCTTGTGTCTGTAAGAAAAGAATAATCCTTTAGCATCTGCTATGTTAGAGATTTTAGCATCACCAGTTTCAGGAACATCAACATTAGTCTTGTGCTTAACTTTATGAGCACCTGTAGACTTTCCTTGTCCTGAAGAACTGGATCTTTTCGAATGTTGAGATTCTTGAGAAATAGGAGCAATTTGAACATTTGCAACCAAATTCTTATCACTATCATCATCAGTATCTTTATCTTTCAACCGAATAGAGTCAGGTGTACATTTTGTGACAACTATCTTCTCCCCCTTTTTGGCATCAGTATTTGAAAGAAGAGAAAACATAGCATCCAGTTTATCAACCATTGAAGACACTTTATCTTCCAAGGAAGAAAATCGAGTATCCATGCTTTGTTGAGATTGAACCACGGCTTTAACAGCCTTTTTCACACTTATGAGTTCAGCTGAAGTAAGTGGATTAATCATAAATGCATCAATCTTGTTCTGTAAATTAGCATGAGATATCTTCATATCGGCAATTTCAGAGAGAATTCCTTTCACAGAGATGGTAGAGGCTTTGAGATGCAATTTAAGATCAGGGTTTTGAAGTCCATCATATGCCCTGTGAACATGTTGCATACCAACAGCTGAGGAGATAGAAGTATGTACATCTCTCCATGCAAAATCCCATTCTGTCTTTTGAAAATGCTCAACATCAGCATTGTAATAAGAAGGATCGACATTGAAATGTGAAGAAGAACCAACATTGGACTTCTTAGATGCATCAATAGAAATCTTAAGCTGAGCTGTGTTAGAATCACCACGATCACTGTCTTCATCAGAATCAGAGCCAGAAAAACCCTCAGAAGAATTTGCAGAGCTAGGCAGAATTGCTTTGCTTTTAAGAGGATCCTTATCTTTGTTCCTGATGAGATCCTAAAATATAGAACAATGTAACACCTAAATCTCTCTTTTCTTTTCAAGTGATCTCATCACTTCTCACACAATATATTACTTTGAAGAGTAATATATTTCTCACATAAGAAAGTTTATAAGCAAAGAAAAACTTATAAAATTCTTTCCTCAAAACTATCTCTCCTTTTGCCAGTACAGGAGACTGCCACTCAAAATTTAATTTTCTCACATAGTATTTTCACACAGTCTCACAGAAAAGCACAATCACATATTTTGCAAAGAAATAAGAGATGGCTGAGACGAGTAGTATGCTTGTCAGATAAATAGAGATAACCTCAAATAGGAGACTATTTATAATTATACAAACATGAAGAACAACAGAGGAAAATAAGCAATACCTGAAGGTGAGTCCTCAAATGAAAATGATGATAGCGGAGGAACAAACAACGCATCAGGATGTTTTGACAAGCTAGTTAACAGCAAAGAGTCATCAGTAGAAGCTGCTTGAATGGATAGTTGATCAACATCAGGATTTGTTATAGTATTAGGATTTGATTTGTCAGGAGAATGAACTAGGCCAGCATCAGTACTTTGAACTGATGGTTCTTGTGGGGCCAGAGGAATATGAGCTGCTTCAGCAAGAAGTGATGAATGTTCTTGTGGACTCTCCTCAAACATCAGATCATTAATAACTACATCCACCTTTGACAATACATCCTGATGAGTCTTCTTTTCTTCCAGCAGTTTTTTAGAGTCAGCAAGAAGATCACCTTGAGCAAAATCAACAATTATTTGTGCAGCCTCTTTGTCTGCATCTTCCCTTTGAGAAGATAGTTCTTGTGTGACAGGATGTATCTCAGTTTCTAAATCCCTTTGAGACTTAGGTTCTTGTGGACTAACATCCATAGAAGATGACTGAATCTTTTTCTTCTTTCTGATGTACCTAACTACATCTTCAGCTTTTCTTTTCAACGTGCATTTGTCAGTTTTCTTGGGCCCAGCAGTTTCTTTGTTCACTGGAGACTTTTTGATCAGAGCACTAGCATCAGTAGTTGGCTCCTTGGTTCCAGTTGTGTCACCAGAGTCATCAGGAATTGTAACTGTTAATTTCTTTATCTCCATCCTTGGCCCAACGGGCATCTGATCATCAGAGTTAGAAACATCTTGCATGATCAGCCTTCTTTTCCGGACTGTAAAACATTCTTCTTTCTTCTCACTCTTACTGAGTGAGGCCTGTTGAGCTCTTTGTTTAGATTGAACAGATTTCTTAACCAGCCTTTTCTTTAGTACAACTGATGCCTTTTGAGAGACATCAGAGGAGGCTAATTTAGGAGCTGGATTGGAGTTCTGTTTAGTAGAAGAAATGCTTGGGTTAGAAACAAGAGGGGTAGTGTCTTGTTCCCCAGCATTAGGAAATGTTACAGAGGTGCCAGCATCAGGATTTTCAGGCACTTGTGAAGGAGTAGGTCTATTTATTAATAGAAATTTCCTGACCTCCTGAGGCAGGAAGGGAAGTCCTGAAAACTTATTATTTTCATCTCTTTTGATATGATCAGAGATAGTCTTCTCTGAAATTTGAAATACAGGAAGCAATTCATCATTATCAAATTCAACATTAGGGCATAGAAAATTAAAAATCAGTTGAAGAAATTTAGTATACCCTATTACACCTGATGCATCTGTTAACCTAGCAATTATGAATTGAAGAATGGTGTTACCAAGTCAAAATTACCAGAATAGAGAAGATAATACCCAATTTTCAGAGAGGTGGATGGAAGAGCATCAAAATTAGTTGTCTTATTCAAGAAATATCTGTTGATGCAATCAAAGAAGAAATTCCATTCTCTCTTTAATTTTGTTCTTGTCAATTTCCCAATTGTTGTGATGTCACCTTTGTAGTTCAGAGTTCTGAGCATATCAAACAGCTGCTCAGTTGCATAATTATCAGGAGCACCATTACATGCAGGCAACCTCAATTCTTGAACCAGAACATCAGCATCAACCTCATACCTGTATCCCTTATATTCAAAAGAGAAAGCAGTATTTGTTGCATTAACTAGAGTTGTATCCCATACCTGCATTACAACCCTGTATGATACCTTAGTAGGATTTGTGAGAGCATATCCATTTGGACATTGGAGTAAGAAATCCTGTATATCATGAAAAGATTGAGGAAACTGCTGATGTGTAAGCGAAGCCAAGTAGTTATTGGTTCCAAAAGTGTTGCCATGAACAATAGTGGTTTGACTGAAGAAGGGTGAAATCTTAGAAGATGACATGATATTTGTAGGTGTTGAGGAAAGGTATTCGTTAGATGTGAATGGTGAGGATGTGTGTATGATAATATGTGTCACAAAGGTACTTGTGCAAATATAAGTTTACAAAGCTTAGTTGTATGTAACACACTCGAAGAAGGAAGCTTAGTGAATTAGACTTCTGATAGAGGATAATTACTGAAGAATTGGAGTGGAAAGTGGAGTAATGTGCGGAATGAGCAACAAAAGACACACTGCTCTTTTACTAAATTGATGTGTGACTTTGTTCAATAATTTATCCACTTTTAAATAATAATTAAGAAGACAATCACTTTTCAGCATTATATAATTCATAAATCATTTGTCAATAATTTTCTAAATTAAAACAAGCTGACCTGTCATCAGTATTTGGTACCTCTTATCTGTCAGGATTTGTCGATTCATATTCATCAGTATTTGTCAAAACAACTCAAGCTTATCAGAAAACCACAGTTTTAAACTCAAGAATCATTAAAAGATACATGTTAATGGTGTGATTTAGTGATTAACAGGCTACAAATAAGAACAAGCACATGCATACACAACTAAAGAACATAGATTAGGTCTTGTAAGAAAAATAAACAAAATTTCATTAATAATTCAAGAGAGTACATTTCATGAAATTTTTGATTACATGCATAGATGATTACAAGAAAATCCTAGTCTAATAGAAGAACGTCATAAGCCTTAATCTAAGAAGCCCGACAAAGCTGGTGGTGAAGAGAAACTATAACGACTCGTATACTTTTATATTATTTAAAGGTGTTATTATTAAATATTTAATTAAATAAATATGTGTATTGGTTTTGACTGCTATGTGTTGCTCTATTATTGTTTATATGTGATTTATGATGCATAGGGTCATTCGTGTAATTAATTATTGAGTTGTACTGAATCGTTTTCACTTTTAAAAGTGAACTTAGTGCAAATATATTTGCATAAATATTTGGAATGTCTCTAAAATTTTTTTCATGGTTTTATAATTATAATAATTATTTATGGAATTTTATAAAATTTAGAAATCAATATTTCATTAATTATTTAGCCCTGAGTGATTTTATGATTGTATTTATTCGTAAAATCTGTATTTAAATCCCGAATTCTTCAAAAATTATGAAACTCATATTTATATAAGTTTAGAATATTCCGAGAATTTAAAATTATTTCGGGAATTTTCGGGAATTTTCGGGATTAGTTTCACTCGCGCGTTGATTCGTTTAATCGATAAAAGCGGGTATAAATTAGTTTTAGAAATTATTATAAAATTACGAAAGTTATGTTTTTAAAAACTTCGGGATATTTTTAACATTTTAAGACTATTTTCGTAATTTTCTGAATTTGTTTTAAGTGCATCTTGGTTCGTACATGTCAAAGCACAGAATAAAACGTGGGTTTGCAGTCAGAAACATGACACGTGTTTAAACCTTATAAACCAGTCAGAAACGTGGCAGCTTCACACTAAAAAATATATATATATATAATAATAAGTATAGAAGGAGAGGAGATAAACACAATTGTGTTCACCCCCCTGTCTCTCTCTTCTCTCGCATAAGGCCTCTCTTGGCTTTCATTTCTCTGGGAGCCTCTTTCTCGAATTAATCTCTGTTTCATATCTCTCTGATTTTTGTTTCTCTCCTCGTGTTGGCTCCTCTATGTTGGTGAGCTTCTTATTGCTCTGTCTGGTTTTTGCCGGCCGCCGCTGGTGAGTTCCGGTTACCTGGCCTGGTTCCGTTTTTGTTTACCTGGTATATATACATACATATATGTATGCAATGTATATATAGGCACATGTATATTTGGATTTAGTATTGTGTTGCCCATGTGTTTTGCCTTTGGTTTGATTATTTTCTGTCCTGTTTCCTCCGGTCTTGCGGTTATTTCCGATGTTGTGATTATTGTTTGGTCTTCTATAATCGTGCAGGAATAATTGATTGATTTTATGAAATAAAAGAAAATATATTTTATGCGGGAAATTAATTTAATCGGCGATGTTTTGCGTTGGAAACCCGAGAATTAATCGGGTACCCGCGAATTTTGCCGTTTTCGGTGATGAGCCTCAGCGAGCCGACGGTGGACTGTGATAACGTAGTTCCGAGTCCTAATATTTTAAAATAAAAAAAAAATATGAATAAAAATATAAGATGTAAATAATAATAATTAGTTGGTGCAAATCGGTAGTTGGAATTTGTGGAATTTTGGATTGTGTGATTGACTGGTTGTTTTAGGATTTGACGTCGAGTTGTTCGACGGGTAGGCCGATAAACAGAGGATGTGCTGCCCAAATTTTTGGAAATTAAATTCGAAAATGTGGGACATACCCTGTAATTATCAGAATATCGAGCAAGTATAAATAAGTATATACATATATTTTATGCGAAACCTGATTGTATGTTGTGGTGAATGTTCTGTTAAAACCCAATAACCCTAATTTCGTAAAATGACGAGTATACGTATTTTCTGAAAACGAACACCGAACCGATTTCTGAGATTGTGAATCCTAATTGTTACGTGTGTTATTATAATCTACATAATTACGAGTCAGGTTTGAGTATCGTTGGGTATAATTGGTATCGAGGATATGTCAAGCATACCTAGACATCTAACGTAGGGTATTTCGGTTCTCTAGGTTCTAGTCGAAGAACTCAAGAATTGATATCGAACTAAGATAACCTAGTGATCAATCAACGAGCGCAGCAAGGTCCCCATCGAAGGACCTGAGCGTTGAAGTCGGATCCAGGATAGTCAAATAGTAAAATGATAAAGCCGAGTGTCCCAAATCGGTTCAAGGTCATTCAGAGATAGTTGTAATGCTCTGCAAGGCAAGTACCTCTGACCTATCTTTTATGGTTCAGTACATATGAATAGCTATATGTTTTATTTTCGTAATGGAACATAAACGTTTTAAGTTGCATATCCCATGTAGTTATAAATCACTATTTTCAAATTGTTTTGAGGAAAAGTAACTTCGAAAGGTACCTATCTCGAATGAAATGATTGCGAACTAAATTTTATATGTGTGCTGGCAAAATAAATGATTTTGAAAATGAGATAGGTGCAAGTGTTTTGAAAACTGGATAAAACGGTCAGATATGGGATACATTGGGGCCAGATTAGGCCTACTAAGGTGGCGTAATAGGCTAATTCGGTTGCGCGCAATATAAAACCTATTCGTCCAGCAGGTCAGAGACCTAGCTAGTCTCTGAGTTCCGGAACTGGTATATGGGATGGCAGTGGGAGCCGTCCAGTGTTGATAGCCTGATCAGCTATCTTCACATATCCGTAAGTATCTGATTTGGCTTTGTGATTCTCGTAACGGAACAAATGAGTTTATACAGTGGATTTGGAAATGAAAATGGCATGCTAGACTTAAACTCTGGTATTTGTACACAGCATACTACTACGTTTGTTTTGTTAAAAACATGCTAGTTTTGAATATCTAGTTTATGAATTGTTTTACATGTTTTGCAAGCGAGATATAATCTCTGGTTCCTATCACTATTTTATCATAAACTGTTTTATTCTTATTCATATAGTGGTACTGTTGAGCAATTGATTGCTCACCCTTACAGAATATTTTACATATGTATTGCAGATGCCTAGGAGATTCTTCCGCGGTAGTCAGAGCAGAGTTCCAGTTCCTTTCGTGTCAGGCTCCCCTGAGGTGGTTGTGTTGGACCAAGGGTGGTCTGTTGAGTTGATGTATTAAGTTAGATACGTCGAGATAATTGTTGTAAGTTGGTTTGTATTAGTTGTAACCTAAATCATACTTAAACCTGACAAAGATCTTGGTAAAGGGGTCGTAGATATATCCTATTATTGAATTGTTTATCTTATGGTTGTTGTTGATGACGTTAACTCCTGATCCCGGGGTTGAGGCCGTCACAGTTGGTATCAGAGCTACAGGTTTGAGTCCCTGATTTAGATTAGGAGTAGAGTCAAAAGAGTATAGGAAGGTTTATATATATATGTGAGCCAGCAACTCAATCAGAGGAGCGAGTCTAGGAGTTCAGTCAAGGGTTTCGGAGATGTAACCCTGATGTTTATTAAGGATTGACTGTAACTGCCCTAACCTAGAGTACGATTCCTTCGCATATGTATTATTAGTAATGTTTGATAGAGATTTCTAGGTTGTCTTTCTAGAAATCTAAGTCTGATTGCAAGAGTTCATCTTTTGAGTGGATCTTGGTGTATCAGCTATAGAGACACACATATTATCCGTAAATATAGCATTTTCGACGTCAAGGAATGTTGAAGATTCAAGTGTGCGACCTCGGTGAATTCAGATGAAATGCTAATAGTCAGTGGCTGTTATGACAACCAAGTCTCGTAATGAATGGAGATTAGTACGGTGGTTTATATCTTGAACCCTATACTTCTTTCTTGAGGCATAATTTTGTTTCTGGAATAATTGTTTACTATTCCATAAGTTGCTTATTCATCCTGTGAGAAAGTTAGGAGCGCGAAGTAAGCAACTTAAAGTTCTGTTGACCTTATTACCAATCAGATTCTTTCTTCTCTATTTGTGAATTTTCTATTCAAATGTTGTTTCTTGTTTCGTTGATTCTATCGGTTGACTGGGGCAAACAATGCATGTGAATCGACCATTTGTCTATGTGACAAAAGGGTCTGGTGGGACGCCACCAAGTTATGTATTGTGAACTGTGCGGTACTAAGACTGGTCATCTTATGAACTTGTGTGGTTGCTCTCAGTCATACCTATATCTTCTTCACAGTTTCTTCTTATTTGATTCCATTGAGTTGAAATTTCCTTAATATTCTATGATAATGAATTTCTGCGATTGGATGGTCCTCGTTATTGAAAGCAAGTCAGAGTAACTGTCAGGAAGAAGGAAAGCTTTATAGCAGGGTATTATTTAAGAGTAATGGTAATCGTGAGAGTTCAGGATCTAAGGATGGAGTTATAGCCTTAGGAAAGGTAACTCAGTGATGGGTGAATCACTTGAGGGTGATAAGAAATCATCCTTAGAGGAATGGTTTGTTGAAATTTGGAACATGGTGCCTAGAGGAGTCTAGCATTCCTTAAGCATGACTTGAATTACTAGTGGGCTCTGTGTAATTGGTGGCTGTTATAGCTGACCAAGTTTCATTGTATACCAGATTGGTGTTAATGTGGTAATAGAGTAGTGACAAGAATTGGTCAATTACTGTTGTATTAAGGATCCATGCTATGGTGTTCCGTATCCTAGTTTTCCTGAATTGTTGTTGATTCTACTACTGTCATTGTTGTTGTGATTGCTAGTGCTGTTAACCTAGACTTCTTTTTTAAGTGGACCCCGATATCAAGGACTTGGGTACTGTGATTGGGCAGCATTTTCCAGATATAGGTGCACCGTTTAAATGGTGATACCTTCTGTCAAACATTTTATTATGTTTTGAACAAAACTCATTTATCTATCCCAGGAAGATGCCACCTAAGAAAGCTACCCAGTCTAAAGAAAATAGTAGTAATTTTGCGGAGGGTCCAATCATAAATGAAATTCTAGACTTGTTGCGCCAGCAAAAACAACGGTTGCAGTTAATCCAACAAGTTCAGCAGCGGTATCTTCGGTTGCAACAACAACAACAAGAAGTGAATTGAAGTGCTAGTTTTAAATCTTTTGAGAGTGTTAACCCTCCTGAGTCTCAAGGTGAATCTAATCCAGTAGTTGCTGGTGCATGGTTATAAAAAATGGAGGAAGTTTTCAACCTCGTTCAAGTAAGTGATAACCTTAAGACCGATTATGTAAGCTATTTCTTGAAAAATGAAGTGAATTATTGGTGGGAGGCAATCATAGTGTTATAAGGACAAGGCCCTATTCTATGGGCTAGGTTTACTGAGTTGTTTTTGGAAAAGTATTTCCCAGATTATGTGCAGAGTCAAATGAAAATTGAGTTTCTAGAACTGAAACAAGGTGAAAGAAGTATGTTGGAATTTGAGGCCAAATTTACAGAATTGACCAGATTAGTTTCTAAGTATATAAGAATGGAGATTCAGAAAGTAAGGAGGTTCCAACAAGGGTTGAAGCCTGAAATTCATAGAGGAGTTATGGTGTTGCAACTCAAGACATACTCCTCTATGGTTCAGGTCGCCCTGGTAATGGAAAGTGACCAGAAGTTGACTGATAAGGACGAAAGTGATAAGAAAAGGAAGTCAGAAAGTGTTAAGGACAAAGCAGACCAAGGAGAATCCATTCAAGGATTTGAGAATTGGTTTGGCCGGAACAGGAGTAAGAGATTCCGGAGATAAAGTTTTTTTCAGGCTAGATCTAGTGCTACTTCAGTTGCTTCCCCTCCCGCCCAGTCAGTCGAGTGAGAAGTGGATTGCAAGTCCTGTGACAAGAGACGCAGTGGTGCGTGCAAAAAGAATGTGCAATGTTTCAAGTATGAACATAAGGGTCATTATGCATCGGAATGTAATCCAAAAAATCCAGGAGTTATGTATCACAATTATGGAAAGAGTGGGCATACTGCAAGGAGTTGTAAAACGGTTATTCAAGATACTACATCCCAAGGGCCAACATCCAGCTCAGCTAGAGATAGAACTTTTAAAAGAACCAAGAAATCAAGCATTTAGAAGTTGGACGTAGTTGCAGTTAATCTGACACCCTCTAAGCTAGAGGGGTTTGGTGTGATTTTAGGATTGAGTTGGTTGTCCTGTATTATGGCAAGGAGTGGTTTTTATAAGAAGCAAAGTGTAAAGTGTACAGAAGCTAATAGTAAGGTAAGTTTCTGGATGCAGAAGCAATATAAGGAATTCTTCCAATCATGCGAGAAAAGAAGTAATAAGTTAAGGACATAAGGTAGATCCACCATCTGTAAAGATACGAAGAAGAGAATACTGAAGCTGAAAGAATTTTAGGTAATAAATAAATGCCCTGGAGTGTCTGGAAGCAAGTGGAACGAAATAATTAGTTGGTAATCGTGAAAGTTATGAGAAGGAGGGAAGTGAGCATACCAGTGATGTTGTAGAGCAGAAGGAGGAATGAAATTATGATATTGTATACTGATTATCGGGAGTTTAATAAAATGATAAATAAGAATAGGTAACCTCTATAAAGAATTGGTTACTTATGTGACCTAATTCAAGGAGTGTGTGATTTCTACGGGATTGACTTAAGATACAGCCTGAGGGCATGTCAAAGATTGTGATTGGGATGAGTTATGAGCGTTGCCAGGTTGGTGATATCATGTGAAGTGACAAGTGTATGAGTCGTCTATAAGGATTTAAAGAACATAGTGTATAAAGAGTACTTGGATAAGCAAATTGTATTTATTGATAACATCATCAGCTATTCAAATATTAAGGAAGTCTGTGTAGAACGACCTAGGATTTCCTTACGAAGATTACAAGAGAAGCAAATATATATTAAGTTTTCAAGTATGGATTTTGGCTGAGATTTACAAACGATTCTGATGATCCTATTAGCGACCATTTAAGCAAAACCGGTGTAGTAATAGATGCCCTGAGTAGAAGAAAAGAATTGAACGTGATTAAGATTCCTGAGGAAATTGAAAAGAGTAAAAGTTGGAGTTCAAATACCGAAAGGTGATAAAAAGTGAATATATGAAATTACTTTCTAGCCTAGACGGATGAGAATGAGTAAGAGGTATTTGGATATTGGAACTAAGTTGAAAATGAGTACTACCTATCATCTTTAGATGAAGGGTCAAAGTGAGAAGATGATTTGGATAATATAAGATATGTCGAGAGTATATATATGATGGGTTTAAAAAGTGAACTGCAATAATTACCTACCATGGATTGAGTTTTCTATGATGATAATTACCCTGTTAGTAAGAAAATACTACTTTGCGAAGTGTTGTACGGACATAAGTGTGAGTCCTCCCTCTATTGAGAGAAAGTGGGAGTAGAGATATTGTTAAGTCATGAATTAATTTAGTACATCAAGAGTGTGATGGTACACTCGGGAAAGAGTTGAAACAACTCTGGATATACAAAGAGAGAAAGCGGATTTGAATCGAAAGGATATGAATATATAGAATGAGGATCGGGGTATAGGCAAAAGTTTTACCTTGAAAGAGATTGGTTAAGTTTGAATTGAAGGGACAAGTAGAGTCCTAATTGTATTGAACCATTCGAGGTATAAGGAAATATAGATAAAGTTGTCTATAAGTTGGTATCACCACCGCAGTCGCAGTATATATATATATATATATATATATATATATATATATATATATATATATATATTTATATATATATATAAAATATGTTGTATGCGTCAATGTTAAAGCGATATGTTTTTTATTTAAATCAAGCCATTGATTACGAGCCAATGGGCTCTCATCCAAAATTGTTCTACGCGGGATAATCGAACCAAATCCTAGATCGTTAAGAGCGAGTCCTTAGGAATGAGTTTATATCCCTAATGAGTATGTCTTGAATAAATCCTTGAGTCGAAAAGACTACCTGGAAGTTAGAGTCAGAACTTCTTGACAAATATCCTCACTTGTTAGGATTAAATCAGATTTTGAGGACATAATCTTTTTAAGGGGGAAAGAATGTAACGACTCTTATACTTTTATATTATTTAAAGGTGTTATTATTAAATATTTAATTAAATAAATATGTGTATTGGTTTTGACTGCTATGTGTTGCTCTATTATTATTTATATGTGATTTATGATGCATAGGGTCGTTCATGTAATTAATTATTGAGTTGTACTGAATCGTTTTCACTTTTAAAAGTGAACTTAGTGCAAATTTATTTGCATAAATATTTGGAATGTCTCTAAAATTGTTTTCATGGTTTTATAATTACAATAATTATTTATGGGATTTTATAAAATTTAGAAATCAATATTTCATTAATTATTTAGCCCTGAGTGATTTTCTGATTGTATTTATTCGTAAAATCTGTATTTAATTCCCGAATTCTTCAAAAATTATGAAACTCATATTTATATAAGTTTGGAATATTCCGAGAATTTTAAAATTATTTCGGGAATTTTCGGGATTAATTTCACCCACGCGTTGATTCGTTTAATCGATAAAAGCGGGTATAAATTGCATTTAAGAAATTATTGTAAAATTACAAAAGTTATGTTTTTAC
This sequence comes from Apium graveolens, assembly GCF_009905375.1. Classification (NCBI taxonomy): domain Eukaryota; kingdom Viridiplantae; phylum Streptophyta; class Magnoliopsida; order Apiales; family Apiaceae; genus Apium; species Apium graveolens. Next base: position 156,992,420 of record NC_133651.1, on the reverse strand, counting down.
AAACTTCAGGATATTTGTAACATTTTAAGACTATTTTCGTAATTTTCTGAATTTGTTTTAAGTGCTCCTCGGTTCGTACATGTCAAAACACAGAATAAAACGTGGGCTTGCAGTCAGAAACAGGACACGTGTTTAAACCTTATAAACCAGTCAGAAACGTGGCAGCTTCACACTAAAAAAATAAATATAGAAGGAGACGAGATAAACACAATTGTGTTCACCCCCATGTCTCTCTCTTCTTTCGCATAAGGTCTCTCTTGGCTTTCATTTCTCTGGGAGCCTCTTTCTCGAATTAATCTCTGTTTCGTATCTCTCTGATTTTTGTTTCTCTCCTCGTGTTGGCTCCTCTGTGTTGGTGAGCTTCTTATTGCTCTGTCTGGTTTTTGCCGGCCGCCGCTGGTGATTTCCGGTTACCTGGCCTGGTTCCGTTTTTGTTTACCTGATATATATACATACATATATGTATGCAATGTATATATAGGCGCATGTATATTTGGATTTAGTATTGTGTTGCCCATGTGTTTTGCCTTTGGTTTGATTATTTTCTGTCCTGTTTCCTCCGGTCTTGCGGTTATTTCCGATGTTGTGATTATTGTTTGGTCTTCTGTAATCGTGCATGAATAATTGATTGATTTTATGAAATAAAAGAAAATTTATTTTATGCGGGAAATTAATTTAATCGGCGATGTTTCACGTTGGAAACCCGAGAATTAATCTGGTACCCGCGAATTTTGCCGCTGTCGGCGATGAGCCTCGGCGAGCCGACGGTGGACTGTGATGACGCGGTTCCGAGTCCTAATATTTTAAAATAAATAAAAATAAAATACGAATAAAAATATAAGATGTAAATAATAATAATTAGTTGGTGCAAATCGGTAGTTGGAATTTGTGGAATTTTGGATTGTGTGATTGATTAGTTGTTTTTTGGATTTGACATCGAGTTGTTCGACGGGTAGGCCGATAAACAGAGGAGCTGCTGCCCGAATTTTTGGAAATTAAATTCAAAAATGCGGGACATACCCTGTAATTATCGGAACGTCGAGTGAGTATAAATAAGTATATACATATATTTTGTGCGAAACCTGATTGTATGTTGTGGTGAATGTTCTGTTAAAACCCAATAACCCTAATTTCGTAAAATGACGAGTATGCGTATTTTCTGAAAATGAACACCGAACCGATTTCCGAGATTGTGAACCCTAATTGTTGCGTGTGTTATTATAATCTACATAATTACGAGTCGGGTTTGAGTATCGTTGGGTATAATTGGTATCGAGGATATGTCAAGCATACCTAGACATCTAACGTAGGGTATTTCGGCTCTGTAGGATCTAGTCGAAGGACTCAAGCATTGATATCGAACTAAGATAACCTAGTGATCTGTTGACGAGCGTATCAAGGTTCCCAATCGAAGGACCTGAGAGTTGAAGTCGGATCCAGGATAGTCAAATAGTAAAACGATAAGCCGACTATCCCAAATCAGTTCAAAGTCAATCAAAGATAGTTGTAACGCTCTGCAAGGCAAGTACCCCTGACCATTCTTTTATGGTTCAGTACGTATGAATAGCTAAATGTTTTATTTTTGTAATGGAACAGAAACGTTTTAAGTTGCGTATCCCCTGTAGTTATACATCACTGTTTTCAAATTATTTTAGGGAAAAGTAACTTCGAAAGGTACCTATCTCGAATGAAATGATTGCGAACTGGATTTTATATGTGTGCTGGAAAAATAAATGATTTTTGAAAATGAGATAGGTACAATTGTTTTTAAAACTGGATAAAACGGTCAAATATGGGATACATTGGGGCCAGAGTAGGCCTACTGAGGTGGCGTAAGAGGCTAATTCGGTTGCGCGCAATATAAAACCGATTAGTCCAGCAGGTTAGAGACCTAGCTAGTCTCTGAGTTCTGGAACAGGTATATGGGATGGCAGTGGGAGCCGTCCAGTGTTGATAGCTTGATCAGCTGTCTTCACATATCCGTAAGTATCTTATTTGGCTTTGTGATTCTTGTAACAGAATAAGTGAATTTATATAGTGGATTTGGAAATAAAAATGGCATGCTAGAATTAAACTCTGGTATTTGTACACAGCACACTACTACGTTTGTTTTGTTGAAAGCATGCTAGTTTTGAATATCCAGTTTATGAATTGTTTTACATGTTTTGCAAGCGAGATATAATCTATGTTCCTATCACTATTTTATCGTAAACTATTTTATTGTTATTCATATAGTGATACTGCTCAGCAATTGATTGCTCACCCTTGCAGAATATTTTATATATGTATTACAGATGCCTAGGAGATTCTTCCGCGGTAGTCAGGGCAGAGTTCCAGTTCCTTTCGTGTCTCCCCTGAGGTGGTTGTGTTGGACCAAGGGTGGTCTGTTGAGTTACTGTGTTAAGTTAGCTGCGTCGAGATGATTGTTGTAAGTTGGTTTGTTTAAGCTGTAACCTAAATTATACTTAAACCTGGCAAAGATCTTCGTAAAGGGGTCGTAGATATATCCTATTATTGAATTGTTTATCTTATGGTTGTTGTTGATGACGTCAACTCCTGACCCCGGGGTTGAGGCAGTCACCGAAACAACCAAAGATTGTTTGTCGGAAGGACTAATGCAGTAGATGGTCAGGGCTTCTTCCTGCTTTCAACAGAGAGGATAGCAAGACGAATGATTCTCTATTGTTGTCGAAGAGTGTAGAGGTGAAGATATTTTTGGAATCCGAGAAGGTCATTTTTGATGACTTCTGCAAGTTGAATCCAGATGTCATTTTAAATGGCATTGATGTGGTATGGAGTTTGCATTCCATCATGAAAGATAGTCATAATATTAGTGAAATGGTTGTAAACCCAGTTAAGATGCGCCATTGTTTGAGAAGAAAGAGATATGAGAAACGATAGTGACGAGAGAGTGTTGAGTTTAGGAAAAGATGAATGGACTGAATGAGAATGATGGTTTAAATAACCGAGAGAGAAAGGGAATATCAAAGGACTAGGAAACTGATTAATTATTAAGTGTTGAGTTAACTTAATGATTTAATCAAAAGATATCTTATTAAAGTGCATCTCCCTAGACTGATTACAATGATGACAATGATATATTATCATTGTTAGGAATATGTTGTGAACTTGATGATAAATTGAATAAAACACCTTAGTAGATTTAACTTAGTGAATTTTGTAGCACTCAATGAAGAATCAAATATAGTCACGACAGATGATTTAATATAGTCCTGACGGATGATAATTTGACATCCACCGGGTGAGTAACTTATGTAAAAATAAGATCTATAGCACATTTTTGCAAACAACTTTGTATAGATTCTGTAGGAGCATACGAGTCATGTTGACTACTAGTGGATATGCAGAATAGGTTGATTAATTGTAAATATAAGATGTCTTGTAATTCTGTGTAAGTGAAAATGGAGTCAAGTGACAAATAGCTACCCGACGGTTGATCAACAAAGCTACCCGATGGATGATCAACAAAGTTACCCAACGGATGACAAGCATGTACCCAACGGATGATCAAATTCAAATATCTGTTGACAGTGACAACACAGTCACATGCATTGGGGGTTTGCAAAAGGAATGTGGCAGCCTGTTAAGCAGGAATTTGAGAACAAAGAAGCATTACCATTTCCATGCAATTGTGAAGATATTCAAAGATGCTGGAATAGAGTAGTGAAGCAGCATGGAGTTCGACTAGATATGTTTTGTTTTATTATCTTTTCTTATTGTCATGTAAACTTGGTGATATATAAACCAAGTGTAGCTAGTAGAACATAAAACTAAGCAAACATATTTTAAAAGAGAGATAGAAAAAGCTGTACTTATCAAGAATTTCTCTGTAGTTTGTTTGTTCCACTTGTACGCAACTGTGAGCTATTCAAGCTTCACAGAGTTCTCATTCGATATATATATATATATATATATATATATATATATATAAATCTCTGGTGGATACTTTCAAATCCACCATAAAGTTTTAAAACCTTGTGTTTTGATTACTTTGTGTTTTGATTTATATAACTACTTCATTCCGCAATCTGCAAATCAAACACTTATATATTTGTCGAGTTAGAACTGTTTTAAAATCTTGAAAAAGTAGCCAGAATTACATTCAACTCCCCTTCTATAATTCTTGTTGTATTGTTAGGGAGTAACAATTGGTATTAGAGCAAGCTCTTCAAGTACAAAGAGTGTAAATATCACAACAATCAGCAAGACGAACAAGAAGGATGTTAGAGTCAAAATTCCATTTCTGGACAAAGATAATTATCACCAGTGGAAGGTGAAAATGCACCTACATCTTCTTTCCCAAGATGAGGCCTATGTGGATTGCATAGAGAGAGGTCCTCATGTACCAATGAGAGCTGCAACAGGAAATGAACCATCTGTTCCCAAACCTAGGAATGAATGGTCAGATCCTGATATTGAGCAAGTCAGGAAAGACAAGAAGGACATGAATATATTGTTCAATGGAGTTGATGGTGATATGTTTGATAACATCATTAACTGCAAAACAGCCAAAGAGGTTTGGGACACAATCCAGATTATTTGTGATGGTACTGAGCAAGTAAGGGAGAATAAGATGCAGCTGCTAATTCAGCAATATAAGCACTTCCACTCTGAAGAAAGTGAGTCTCTCACTGACATTTTTAGTAGATTTCAAAAGCTACTAAATGCTCTAAAGCTTTATGGAAGATTCTATCAAACAAAATACTATAACCTCAAGTTCCTTAGATCTCTTCCAAAAGAGTGGAAGCCAATGACAGTCTCCTTGAGAAATTCACATGATTACAAGGAGTTCACCTTGGAGAGACTGTATGGCATCCTAAAAACTTATGAGCTTGAAATTGAGCAAGATGAGAGGATGGAGAAAGGGAGGAAGAAAGGAGGGTCCATAGCATTGGTTGCTGAGTTAGAAAAGGAGAAAGAGATGAAGGTAGAAGCTGTTGAGTCTACATCAAAGGTCTGTGAAAACAAGGGTAAAGGGCTGGTAGCTGAAAATGAAGATCACTTGAGCCCAGATGACATGGATGATATTGATGAACATCTAGCATTCCTATCCAGAAGATTTTCCAAGCTCAAATTTAAAAAGAATTTTGGAGCAGCCAAGCCAAATAGAAACATGGTGGATAAATCCAAATTCAAATATTTCAAATATGGCTTGGCAGGGCATTTTGTAAGTGAATGTAGAAAGTCTGATTCTAGCAAGAAGAAGTTTGAGCCTGTTGATTATAAATAGAAATACTTTGAGTTGCTCAAACAAAAGGAAAGGGCTTTCATCACACAGGAGAATGACTGGTTGCAGATGGTTTGGATGAAGATGAAGAAACAAACTATATCAATCTAGCTCTGATGGCCAAGTCTGATGAAACATAAACAAGTTATTCAAGTAATCAGGTAATAACCACTAACCTAGCACATTTATCTAAAGCTGAGTGTAATGATGCCATAAATGACATGTCCACAGAATTATATCACTTGCGTGTTACACTTAAGTCCCTCACTAAGGAAAATGTTAAAATTAAAGAAAACAGTCTGTTTTTAAGTGAGAGGAATAATATGTTGGAGTCTCAGTTTATTGAATTTAAAAAATTGAGAATTGAGTGTAAGATTGCTATGGATGAATTAACTGAGTCCTCGAAAAAAGAAGAGAATTTAAAGAAGTAGCTTGAACGAGAACAGAAAGTGATTAATGCATGGAAATCATCCAGAGATGTCCATGCTCAAATCACTAAAGTTCAAGGTATTGAGTCCTTTTGTGATGCAGCCTGGAAGAAGAGTAAAGAGAAGCTTGAGTCCAATTTGGTTGAAGGATTGTTGATAGATGTGGACTCGACAGATGATGAAAATCATCTATCGGATAATCAGAAGGATTATCCATCGAGTGACAAAGAGCCACATCCGTCGGCTATGAGTAAACCGGTGAGCAAAACTAAGCTTTCCAAGCTGAATGAGATTTATGGATCAGTTTCCAAAAACTTTGTTCCAGGAGAATCAAGTCAAGTAAAGAAAGATAAGAAAGTCAATGTTGGTCATCTGTCTATCGAGCAATTGAATGACAGATTATAAAAGATTGAGGTTAAAATAGAAACTAGAAAGAAAAATAATAGAAATGGGAAAGTAGGAATTAACAAACATAACAACTACACACCTGATAAATATGCACCAAGATAAATCTGTATTAAGTGTGATAGTGTTAATCACTTGTCTGTAAATTGCAAACTTGCCATGCCTACTCCTATGTCTACATCTCCCTCTTTTCCCAACATGAATGTTATGCCCACTATGCCTGTGAATGCTTTGTATACTCAGAATATGAATGCACAATTTGCTAATATGGCTTTTGCACCTAATCCTTATTAAGCTGCATTTAGTATGCCTCAAATGCCATTTAGCATGCTTTACTAGAATAACATGTTTGCAAACAACATGCCTTTTCCAGTTAATCAAAATGTGCATGATAATTTTGTTCCAATGACTGGTTTTAAAGGTCCAACTCAAATTACTAAGGATGAATCAGAAATTCCCAAGTCAAATGAGATCAAACCTAAGAAACCAAAAGGGAAAGCTAACAAGGCAGGACCCAAGGAAACTTGGGTACCAAAATCAACTTGATTTGATTTTGATATGTGTAGGGAAACATAAAGAATCTTTGGTATCTGGATAGTGGTTGCTCAAGGCACATGACTGGGGATTCTACCCTGCTCACTAAGTTCAAGGAAAGAGCTGGCCCGAGTATTACTTTTGGAGATGACAGCAAATGTTATACTGTGGGATATGGCTTGATTTCAAAAGACAATGTCATCATTGAAGAGGTTGCCCTAGTGGATGGTCTCAAGCATAACTTGTTGAGTATCAACCAGCTTTGTGATAAGGGCAACTCAGTAACCTTCAATTCAGAAGCAAGTGTTGTGATAAACAAAAGGAGAAACAAAGTGGTTCTCACTGGAGTGAGAAAAGGAAATGTGTATCTAGCTGACTTTAACTCATCTAATGCAGAATCTGTCACTTGTCTTCTCAGTAAAGCAAGTCAAGATGAAAGTTGGCAATGGCACAAGAAGTTGTCCCATCTAAACTTCAAGACCATAAATGAGCTTGTCAAGAAAGAACTAGTTAGAGGTATTCCTCAAGTGGAGTTTACTAATGATGGATTGTGTGATGCCTGCCATATTGGGAAGCAGATCAAAGCATCATTCAGAAAGAAGCTTGATTTAACAATTGAAGAACCTTTGCAATTGCTACACATGGATTGGTTTGGATCAGTCAATGTGTTGTCCATCTCAAGGAAAAGATTTTGCGTAGTAATTGTGGATGATTTCTCAAAGTTTTCTTGGACATATTTCCTAAAGTCTAAAGATGAAGCTAGTGAAATCATCATCAATCACATAAGGCAAGTCAACAATCATCCTGATTTTAAAGTTAAAAGAATCAGGAGTGACAATGGAACTTAATTCAAGAATTCTCTGATGAGATCATTTTTGAAGAGAAGGGATTATGCATGAGTTTTCTGTAGCAAGAACTACACAACAAAATAGAGTAGTGGAAAGAAAGAACAGGTCTCTTATTGAAGCTACAAGGACAATGCTTGAAGAATCAAAGTTACCTACATATTTTTGGGTTGAAGCTGTGAATACTGTCTGCTACACTTAGAATATTTTTTTGGTTAATCAAGCAAAGTGTATGCCACCCTACCAATTGTTCAGGAACAGGAAGCCAACTCTAAATTTTCTGCATGTCTTTGGTTGCAAATGTTATATCTTGAGGAATCAAACTGATCAACATGGGAAGTTTGATGCTAAAGCAGATGAAGGAATTTTTGTTGGATATGCTGTGGGAAAGGCATATAGGGTCTACAATCTTAGGACCAACATTATTATGGAATCAATACATGTTGTGTTTGATGATAAAAAGATTGAAGGACTATAAGATAGAGATTTCCATGAAAGCATCAAGTTTGATAATGTGGAGATGGTCAGTGATGACAGTGATGATGATAGTGATCAAGAAACAGTGATTAAGGATAATACAGAAAAATCTACAACTATTGAAGCACACAATTCAACATCTGTCGAGTTGAAAAATGCTTCATCCATCGGGAGACAATCTGCCTTATCCGTCGGGAGACAATCAGCTTCATCTGTCGGGACACAAAGTGCATCATTCGTCGAAACATTAAGAGTAGCTGAAAGTCAGAATAGATCACTTACAGAAAGTTCCCCTTTCTCAAATCAAAGATTCACAAACTTAGGGAAAGTTTCTCATAATCAAAACTTAGTCACACATCAAGACAACAATGAGGCCTCTTCATCTAGAGCTAATCTACCTCAACAAAGAAAATGGACTAAAGATCACCCTTTTGAGCTCATCATTGGTGATGCATCTTCTAAAGTTTAAACTAGGAGAACAACTCAAGAAGAATGTCTATATAGAATCTTCCTATCTAAGGAAGAACCAAAGAAGGTAGAAGAAGCTTTGCTGGATTCTGATTGGATTTTAGCTATGTAGGAGGAGCTAAACCAATTTAAAAGGAACAAGGTATGGAAGCTGGTACCCAAACCTAAAGGAAAGAATCCAATTGACATCAAGTGGGTATCCAGAAACAAGATGGATGAAAATGGCACAGTGATCAGGAACAAAGCAAGATTAGTTGTTAAGGGCTACTTTCAACAAGAAGGAATAGATTTTGATGAAACCTTTGCTCCTGTTGCAAGACTTGAAGCCATCAGAATTTTCTTAGCCTCTGCAACCCATGCCAATTTCAAGGTCTATCAAATGGATGTCAAAAGTGCCTTTCTAAATGGAGATTTGGAGGAAAAAGTCTATGTCAGTCAACCTCCTGGATTTGAAGATCCAAATTTTCCAGGATATGTCTACTATCTCTGGAAAGCACTTTATGGACTGAAGCAAGCACCTAGAGCCTGGTACGACACTTTATCAAAGTTTCTTTTGGAAAATCACTTCACAAGAGGTATTGTTGATAAAACATAATTCTTTAGAAATTTTAATGGCTCTAGTATACTTGTTCAAATTTATGTAGATGATATTATATTTGGCTGTACAGGTGAAAAACTTTGTAAAAAGTTTGCCAAATTGATGCAAAGTAACTATGAAATGAGCATGATGGGAGAACTAACTTACTTTCTTGGTTTACAAGTTTAGAAAGTTAGTGATGGAATATTCATTAGTCAAACTAAATATACTCATAATCTTTTAAAGAATTTTGATATAATGGATTGCACATCTGCAAAAAATCCCATGGCCACCGTAACTAAGCTTGAATTAAACACTACTAAAAAGTCTGTTGATATTTCAAGCTACAGTGGCATGGTTGGCTCTCTTCTGTACTTGACAGCTAGTAGGCCATATATAATGTTTTCTACTTTTCTTTTTGCTAGATTTCAGGCTGATCCTAGAGATTCTCACTTAGTAGCTATCAAGAGAATTTTCAGATATCTCAAGGGAATACAAAAACTTGGCATTTGGTATCCTAGAGATTCTGGTTTTGATCTAACTGGTTATTCAGATGCAGATTATGCAGGTTGCAAAATAGACAGAAAAAATGCAACAGGTGTCTGTCAATTTCTAGGGAACAAGCTTGTGTCCTGGTTCAGTAAAAAGCAAAATTCAGTTTCTACCTCTACAGCTGAAGCTGAATATATTGCTGCTGGTAGTTGCTGTGCACAAATTTTGTGGATGAAAAACCAATTGTTGGACTATGGTCTACAAGTGGATAGAATTCCCATTTTCAGTGATAACACAAGTACAATTACCATCACTGAAAATCTAGTGCAGCATTCAAGAACAAATCACATAAACATCAAGTACCACTTCATTAGGGAGCATGTGATGAATGGTATTGTGGAACTTCATTTTGTTCCAAGTGAAAAGCAGCTTGCAGATATCTTTACCAAGCCACTTGATGAATCCACCTTCTCAAGATTGGTAAGTGATTTAGGTATGCTTAATTATTCTTGAATCATTTCAGATATTTTTGCAAGTTATAATGCAACCATAATATTAATTGATTTTTCAACTTTGGATGAAATTTTGGCCAAGTCAAAATTTACATCCCGACGGATGCTCATTATCCATCGAGTTTGGTCATCCGCCAGTATATTATTTGTTAATAAAATCAATTATTTTTCTAGAGTATTCTATAACTCGACGGATAATTGATTTATCCTCATCCGTCGGATTGTCTCAATCTTAGCCATTAAAACTCTTAACGTTATCCATCGAGTATACTTATAGTTTGTAAGCATGACACGACGGATAAGTGACATAATTTTTACAGTTTATTTAGTTTTAAACGTCTATTTTTGGCTATTTTGATTGGTTACTTTATTTCTCTTTATTATTATTGACAGTTTATTTCTGAGATAGTATAAAAGCAGAATTCATTTTTATTCTAGTCTTTTATCATCCTCAAGAATCAATTGCTCTAACTTCTTTCTTCCTCAAAAGCAAATACTCTCTCTGCAAATTTCAAAGCTTTAGCAATGGCACCTGTAGTCAAAATAATATCTCAAACTGGATATATCTATGAAAAGAATAACTTCACAACTCTAGTGAACAAGGAGATTCAACAGTCTGGAGATTTTCACAAAATGAAGGATTTTGTGAAAGGCTGTAAACTCAACTATGCGATGCTGGAATCTCCCACAATCTACTGTGAGGTTGTTGAGGAGATATGGACAACTGCCGTGTACAACTCAACTGACAAGACCATAACTTTCACTCTCAAAGGTAAATAGGTTTGCATTAATAGTGACATTGTCAAAGCATGCTTTAGAATTCCAGAGAACACTACTACTGTTCCACACACAGACACTGATATAGTTATTATGCTAAATTCCATGGGCTATACACTTTCTACTTCTAAGTTAGGTGAAATTAGGAGGTTAGGTCTTAAAAAGGAATGGAGCTTTTTATGTGATGTAGTAACTAAGGTATTTTCTGGTAAAATTAGTAACTTTGATTCTGTTAACATTTCCATGCTTAACATGCTTAATATGCTAGTTAGTGATAAGTACTCTAACTTCAGTGACTTAATCATATTTGAGTTAGGTTTTAAGTTAGGAGAACTCAATAAGAGAGGTAAAAGTGTCTATTATGCTAGATTCTTTATGATGCTTGCTAACCATCTTATTGAGGATATTGCAATTGAGAACCCAACGAACAAGCTGAATTGTTGGGTTCAAGAACGAAGAATTATTGCAGATCTTAATAGAGAAAATCACCACAAAGAGGTGCCCTTATTCTATTTTCCAGTCATGGAGGGACCTCAGGTAAGTGAGGTAAGCACCACTGTCTTCACTCTTCCAACCTCACACATTTTTTGCCTTCTAGTGTAGCTATGGCATCTGTGTCAATGACCCAACAAATGCCTACCCAAGCTACCAAACGAACAATCTCTAAATCCAAAGCTAAGAAAGGCCCCTCTGGTTTCTCTCAAAAAAAACCGTTGCAAAATCTACTAAACACAAAGAGGGGAGTGTGAAGGTGAGTAAGCAAGGTGAGGGACATGGTCAAAATCAAAGAAACCATAAGCATAAGGCTGGTGAGATGATTGTACCTAAGCCTAGCCATACCACAGTTTCCCAACAAACTATGGTTGTTAATAAAGAAATTAGCTCATTTCTAGTTTCATCCTCCCAAAAGGATGTTACTATTGAAACAAGCTCCCAACCAGGAGCACAGGCCAAAAAGGTTAGGGACACTAGTTCACCACAAACTTATGTGAGAAAGAAAAGATCAAAAACCCTTGGGGATGCACAGGGAACACACATAGTGCAAACTGGTGCGAAAGACCCAGTCACTGCACCTTCTCAAAGTCAAATTGATGTGGCTCAAATAAATGTGGAGTCACAGCCAAAATCTTTAACAATTGAAGCACCTAAAACCCACACACTCACTGGATGTTGACATGATCAATACATCACTTCCAAATTCTCCATCTTTAACTCTTTGGAGAAGCCAAAAATCCAAGCAAGTGAGCATCATCTTTTAGATGATTTGTTGGCTCACTTGCCAATTCTTTCGGAGTCTATTGAGACATCTGTGCCTAAATTTTCATCAATCTGCACAGAGTCTACAATAGACTCCACTCCAAACTCATTCATTTCTTCTATCCCGATGGATATCATTCATCTGTTGAGTAGTGATTGTATCCCGACAGATGTGCCTAACATCAGTCATCCGTCGGCTAGCCAAACTACTACCCGGATGGATATTCCTCATTTGTCGGGAGTCTCTGCACAACTTCAAATTTCTTCAATTATCACAAGTGCAGAGGACTTAGTAGTAGAAAAATCACTCTTAGGACTTAGGGAAGGGAGTGAACTGAGTGAGAGGCTGGGTTGCTCGCAGGCAAAATGAGAGAATATGAGTGAACAAATACATTCCATTTCTTCAGGACTGGAAAAAGTGAGTAAGAGGAGTCCCACCTTAGATGGTGAAGGTGATGGTGTGAGGGTGGGAAGCTAAGCGGAGCTCTTCATGCAAAAATAGAGAGATCATGGGAGAAATACAAGTACTGGAGAGTTAAGGATGGACACCATTGCTAGTGAGTTAATGAATGTCAGTGATGCAGAAAGGAAAAAACTATTTCAGCAAGAATATCAAGATGTCATAGATTCTATTTTCCTAGATGCTGAGACATTTACTCATCCTGTTATAGCTTATCAAACAATAGCTGTATAGGGCAATGAGGAAGCTGAAAGAATACTTAATTTGGTACACACCACTCAATCTCTACAAAGAGCAAATGATGCAATCACTGCTATGCCTTCAATTACTGGCAGTGATTTTGAACTGGCTGAAGACTCATTTGGGGATGCTGATGGGGATGATGAGGAAGACAGCATGAGCATAGGGGGAGATGCAGATGTTCCTGCCCGAATGCTAACAAAAGAATGTTCCTACTCACATCTCCAATCAACACTATTCAAGCTGATTCATGACACCCAAACAACCATTCAAGCATCTATAAATGCCAGCAAAAAGAGGCTACTTACAGCACATCTTGAAGCACTCCAGCAGCATAAGATTCAAGCTCTCTAACACAGTCAAAGTATGGATGAAATCAAGCAGGAAGTCTCTGAAGTAAAATAGGATTTCATAGCAAGGTTGGATGCTAGACTTCCTGGAACCACCATGACTGAGATAGCTCAGAAGCTAAGGAAGGAGGCTGATCTCAATAGAAAGGTTGAGGCCATGGACTCTAGATTATCTGATGTGGAGAAGTCAATGGCCAAGATACTTGCTAATCAAGAAACTCAGACTGCTTTGCTCCAACAGTTGGTGGCTACTCAACTCCCTTCCACTCTCCAACTTGATGCTAACAAAAAGGGGGAGAAAGGCTCATCTAGTGAGGGGGAGAAATAGCTCAACATCCAAGTCAGCAAAGTAATTGTTCCAACAATTACTTTCACAAAGCCACTAGCCATGGACAACATTGACATCATAAATATGGTAGACGCAAAACTGGAAACAAATGACAAACTGCTAAAGATTGATATAGCAGCAGATGAGAAGGAATTAAAAGAAAAATTAAGAAAAATAGATGCAGAAATTCAACAGAAATTTGGATTAATTCAAAAACCAGATAAAGTTTTTAATCATCACTCTCAAGTCAAGCACATCTCTGTGAATGAAATGAGTTTGAATTATCTGGAAAAGGATCAAACATCTTGCATCAAATCTCCAAAATCAAAGCTGATCATGAAGCCTAAAAGAAACTACTCAAAGTTTTCAGACAAAAATCCTATGGATATTGTGTATGAAACACCTAGGCCAGATGAGAAGAAGCTGTTGGCTAGGTCAATTGCATTTTTCTAGAATCCAACTGATTCAACACTCAAAAGAAGAATAGCCAAGATTTACAGAAATGGTAAGGAAATTTGTGTGGTGGCTGGATACCCTAAGTTTGTGGAAGCTAAAAAGGAAGAGAAGGAAAGAATTAGGCAAGAAAAGAAGCAAGCTGCTCCGGATGCTAAGAAGCTCAAACAAAAGAAGAAGCAGGCTGCTATCTTGGCCAAACTTCAAGCTGTAAAGACCACAACTAAAATTTCTGCTCAACCATCTATAATTGCTGAACCTCTAGATCAGAAAATGCAATAGGAACCCCAACAGACAAAGAAACCAAGGTACAAGCACAAAATCAAGAGAAAATTGGACTTCAGTGATGAGGAAATGGAAGACTACATTCCCAAAAAGCCTACAACCTCAACTCAAACATCAAAACGCTCAGTGGTATTTGAAGAATTCAAGGTGGTGGATCCAACTAGGAACATTCATGGTGAGCCCATAATTCCTAAGGATGAGCGAGTAGACTGGGATAGTTTGCCAATTCCTGAACTAAACTTTCCAATCTTCAACAAGCCAAAGAAGACAAAGACTAGAGCAATCAAGAAAGTGAAGCCTGTGACTCTTAGATCCAAGACCCTAACCAAATCTCAATCTACAGCCAATAAGGGAGATTTGTTATACATCTGTGACATCAAGGAGTTCTCTGATATAAACCTTTACTTAGATGAATTGGAAGAAATACTAGGAATCGATGCTCACATGCATCTTCCTGAAAGGCTGGTGTTTAGATATAAGGGATGAAAAGAGATAATATGGCCACTTCACATAATTCTTCTAGAAATCCAATCTGTTATGAGAAAGATCTACTCATCTTTTATAAAGAACTTTGGATATAATGTGACTGCAAGGACATTAGTTCTAAAGAAGATTGAGGAGCTGAGGAGTAATAACGCCAAAGATGCACTCCAAAAAACTCTATCAATTCCCTTCACTGGAAAGAGAGTGCATTTGAGGCCTTACTGGCTGATGGAATTCAGGGATGAAAAGGGAGTTAGAAGATTCTTCAGATTGGAGGACCAGCTGAGTATCTCTAGCAATGAGACTCTTTTGGAAATGCAAGAAATGTTAGATTTATCTGAAGCTGATGAACTTGAATTCCACAGACAACTCCAAAGTTAGATAGAAGAGAACAATAGGAGGCTTGGGAAGAAATCTAGACAGTCAAGGAAATAAATTTATCTGCTTAGGCTAGAGGAGCACCTTGACAATAATTGTGAGCAACTTCTTTGTATACTTTGCTCTATTCAATTTTTAGTAAACATTGTAGCACTTATCAGTTTTATCTACTATTTTTATTCTGTATCTTTAGGATGTTTTGTTATCATCAAGTTTCTCTTAATTTATGGCTACAATTCCAGTAGACATAAATTGGGGGAGATTGTTAGGAATATGTTGTGAACTTGATGATAAATGGAATAAAACACCTTAGTATATTTAACTTAGTGAATTTTTTAGCACTCGATGGATAATCAAATATAATCCCGACGAATGATTTAATATAATCCCGACGGATGATAATTTGACATCCACCGGGTGAGTAGCTTATGTAAAAATAAGATCTATAGCACATTTCTACAAATAACTTTGTGTAGATTATGTAGGAGCATACGAGTGATGTTGACTACTAGTGGATATGCAGAATAGGTTGATTAATTGTAAATATAAGATGTCTTATAAATCTGTGTAAGTGAAAATGGAGGCAAGTGACAAATAGCTACCCGACGGATGATCAACAAAGCTACCCGACGGATGATAAGCATGTACCCGACGGATGATCAAATTCAAATATCTGTTGACAGTGACAACACAGTCACATGCGTTGGATGTTTGCAAAAGGAATGTGGTAGCCTGTTAAGCAGGAATTTGAGAACAAAGAAGCATTTTCATTTCCAAGCAATTATGAAGATATTCAAAGATATTGGAATAGAGTAGTGAAGTAGCATGGAGTTAGACTAGATATGTTTTGTTTTATTATCTTGTCTTATTGTCATGTAAACTTGGTGATATATAAACCAAGTGTTGCTAGTAGAACATAGAACTAAGAAAATACATTTTAAAAGAGAGATAGAAAAAGTTGTACTTTTCAAGAATTTCTCTATAGTTTGTTTGTTCCACTTGTAAGCAGCTGTGAGTTATTCAAGCTTCACAGAGTTCTCATTCAATATATATATATATAAAGCTCTGGTGGATACTTTCAAATCCACCATAAAGTTTTAAAACCTTGTATTTTTATTACTTTGTGTTTTGATTTATATAACTACTTCATTCAGCAATCTGCAAATCAAACACTTATATATTTGTCGAGTTAGAACTGTTTTAAAATCTTGAAAAAGTAGCCAGAATTATATTCAACCTCCCTTCTGTAATTCTTGTTGTATTGTTAGGGAATAACATTCATACATACACATTTAGCAAATAAATTCACTTAATTTATCATGCATATAATAAAATACATCAAAAATTCTCAGCATAATATCTTGAACAACATTTAAGACATATCAGGATTTGATCAATATACATAAAGATTTGATCAAATATAAATTAAAAGGATTTTATCTGTCTCAACTAACCATACCTAGTTCATTGACAAGCTTTGTAAAAGTTGCTTCAGGTAATGGCTTCATGAAGATATCAGCCAGCTACTGATCAGTAGGAACAAAATGAAGCTCAATCGTTCCTTCCATGACATGCACTCTTATAAAATGATATCTGATGCTGATATGTTTAGTAAGAGAGTGTTGTACTGGGTTTCTTGTCATAGCAATAGCACTTCACAACAAATAGGAATTTTAGAAAATGACAATCCATAGTCCATGAGCTGGTTTCTCATCCATAACAACTAAGCACAACAGCTCCCAGCTGCAATATATTCAGCCTCAGCAGTTGAAATAGAAATAGATTTCTGCTTCTTACTAAACCATGAGACTAATCTGCGTCCCAAAAACTGACAGCTCCCAGATGTACTCTTCATGTCTATCTTGCAGCCAACAAAGTCAGTGTCTGAATATCCACATAATTTAAAATCAACTTCCCTTGCATACCAGAGACCAAGTGATACAGTACCCTTGAGGTCTCTGAGGATTCTCTTTACTGCAATAAGATATGGCTCCCTTGGATTTGTCTAAAATCTTGCACACAGACAGGTGGAAAACATAATGTCTGGCCTACTAGCTGTTAGGTATAAAAGAGAACCAATCATACCTCTATAGTTTGTGACATCAATTGATGTACCTTCATGAGGATAAAGCTTTGTAGAAGTTGCCATAGGAGTAGTTGCAACTGCACTTTCTTGCATATTAAACCTTTTTAACAGATTCTTTGTGTACTTTGACTGATTAATGTAGATACCATTATCAGTCTGTTTAATTTGCAATCCCAAGAAGTAACTCATCTCTCTCATTATGCTCATTTGATATCTTGATTGCATCAACTTTGAGAACTTATCCCATAATTTTTGATTAGTTGATCCAAAAATGATATCATCCACATAGATTTGAACTAAAAGCAAAGCTTTACCTTGATTCAGAAAAAATAAAGTTTTATCTATTGTACCTCTTTTGAATCCACTTTCCAGTAAAAACTGAGCAAGAGTCTCATACCATGCCCTAGGTGTTTGCTTTAGTCCATAGAGTGCTTTGTCAAGTCTATAAACATAATCATGATGTTTGGGATCCACAAAACCTGGTGGATGTTCAACATAGACTTCCTCTACAAGTTTTCCATTGATAAATGCACTCTTGACATCCATCTGAAAGACTTTAAATTTCTTGTGTGCAGCATATGCCAAGAAAATTCTGATAGCTTCCATCCTAGCAACAAGAGCAAATGTTTCATCATAGTCAATGCCTTCATGTTGAGAATATCCTTTAGCCACCAATCTTTCCTTATTTCTGATAATTGTTCCATCGGAATCAGTCTTATTTCTGAAGACCCACTTTGTGCCCACAATTGACCTGTTCTTAGTTCTAGGCACCAGCTTCCAAACTTCATTTCTTTCGAACTCATTCAACTCTTCTTGCATAGCTATAACCCTATATGCATCCTTGAGTGCATCTTCTACTTTATTTGGCTCTTCTTTTGAAAGTAGATTGTGATACGAACATTCATTTTGAGTTGCACTCCTTGTCTTTACACCTTCATCAGGATTTCCAATGATCAGATCGGGAGTATGATCTTTAGTCCATTTTCTGGCACTGGGAAGTGTCCTTCTGGAGCTAGATTCTCCCCCTGAATTGTATGCCTCATCAAATGCAATTGAGGCTCCCCCTAAATTTGTTCTGTCATCTCCTGATGAAGTTTTGGGACTTGAATCATGTTCATCTGATATTGAATCAACATTGGATTCTGAATGACCAAATTGAGAATAACCTTGAATTGATCTTCAATGTTAGTATCATCAGCTGAACCTTGTTGTTGCTCCCCCTCAACATGTGCAGGTTCATTAGTACAATGATCATCTTTAGAATCTGAAGGAGTATCAGAATTTGGATCATCAGGATTTGACAGTTCATTAGAGTTTGATCCATATTCCAACAATGCATTTTCATTTGCAAAGATTATACTTTCATGAGAGTCTTTTTTAAAATCAGGAATCTTCTTATCATTAAAAGATACATTTATGGAGATAACTACAGTATTTGTTCTCAGATTGAAAACCCTGTATGCTCTTGATGGTGAATAACCAACAAAGATTCCTTCATCAGCTTTTGATTCAAACTTCACTAGCTGATCAGTATGAGTTCTCAAAACAAAGAACTTACATCTAAATATATGAAGATGTTTATCAGTATGGTGTTACTCTTCATCAGCATTTGATAAGGAGTAACACCATGTTTGTTTATCAGTGTGATATTCTGAGTATAACATGTTGTGTTTACTGCTTCAGCCCAGAAGTAAGTGGGTAGTTTTGCTTCTTCCAGCAGAGTCCTGCCAGCTTCAACCAGGGTTATGTTCTTTCTCTCAATATCACCATTTTGTTGAGGTATACCAGGAGCTGAGAATTGTTGTTGTATGCCTTTGTACTTGCAGGCTTCCTCCATTTTTGAGTTCTTGAACTCAGTGCCATTATCACTTCTCATAATTTTTACTTTGTGGGTGGATCCATGTAACACCCCCAAATCCGCGGTCGGGGATCCGAGTTGTCACGAGTTCCATTTTCCTTAATAACACTTAATCTTAATAAACAACCAACTATTGCACATTGTGACCCCATAATATACACACACACCACGAGTTATAGTCTCAGAGATGAATACCAAATATAACATAAGTCATTTTATTCCACAATTATAAATCATTACACCTTAAAAGGGTTTCTGAATAAATTTACATATTCTTTGTCTTTAGTACAATTCATAATCTACATAAGTCTGGTACATTAATAGTTGAAACCTAGCCTATTGGTAGTTCCTACCTCAGCTACAGCGACATCAACGCCTACAGGAAACTGCGGAACGTTTCCTATCCGCTTGCAAATTGGGAGCTTGGTCTGGTTCATCTTGTCTATCAGTTATTGTGTGATGAAAGAAGAAAGCAAGGGTGAGTAACAAGCCCACCGAAATAATATGTATAATAATTAACAATATATGAGCATTTTCATAGTACTCATGAAAGTCTTGGTCAAGAAGAAATGAACCAAGTTGATATCTTAATGTGACCAAGTCGTAAAATATTCAGTATATATGTATATATACTTTTCAAAATCTTGGAAATCCTTTTCCATGCATAAAATACATAGACTTACAGTTTATAACTTAATAAAAATATCGTTGCAAGGTGATCTCATATAGCTAACTTTGTCTCAATATTTTTCTAAAAATCTTTGTCATGCATAAGATAATCATTAACTAGATATAAGTTGAAAAGATCAAGTTACAAGATACTCTAATATACTTATATCTTTTCCAAATACTACTTGAACTACCACCGTTCAAGTTATAATCAGTTTCAAAAGTTCATCACATAGATGAGACTACAAGATGAGACTTGAATAGATTCAATCTTTGAAATATCATTTAAAAGAAATGAAGTTACGAGATACTTCATTAAGTCCTGATATATATATATATATATATATATTCACCTATATATATATATATCTCATACACTCCTTGAAAACCTCTGTTATGAAAATTATAAACAGAGTTTTAATATCCAATGAATTTGGAAAGAAGAAAGCTTTGGCATAAACCTGATATCTTGCTGATCAGGCAAAGATACCAATTAAGTAACCTTTTCTACTAGTAGATGGATGAATCCCCCACCGATCATCACCCTGGCTGCATTAGGGCCTTGTGTTGACCGCCACCCGGGCTCTTATGCGTTGATGGACTGCCACCCGGCCACTTACACTTTGATAGACCGTACCCTGGCCTGTCGCTGATGCCGACTCAATTAGATGGACTTACTTCCCGAACGTTGGGCAAGTAATCAAATTCTTTTATCAAAACCGCAACCTCGTTGTGAATATAAAATGCACCACAGAGCCGGATCCCTTAGATTTTTAAGCGAGTATTTAAATCCCCTTCGAAAGGAAGATCTTAAATTTGAAAACGAGTTTTGGGATCCGCTCTAAATTTTAAAATCATTTTAAAGACTCGAAAACATTTTAATAAATGTTTAGAGTAATGATGATTTAATAAGATAAATCAGTCCCGATATATTAGAAAATATTTGAATATTATTATTTAAATAATATTCCCATAAAGGATAATCTTTATAAAATAATTGAAGTAGAAGCTTCAAAACTCATACTTGAAACGAATAATAAATAACAAAAGATATACTTATACGAAAGTATGATCCTTATTTGAATAATCAAAAATAAGTTTGATTATTATTCAAAACCATCGAATATACCTTATTCGATTAAGAGTTATAGAAAACTAGATATATATATATACATATATTATACTCAGGAACATCGACTCCCGGTTTAGAAAAATGTTCGATAAATGGCATTTTATACCACTTAGAACGTCTTATAATGGCTTGAATTGATATCTTGAAATCAAGTATTTTGTGTATTTTATGTGTTTTTCTAGTGTTTTTGCATTTCAGGGTATAACTTGCATATGTAGGAAGAATTCATCATAATAAGCCTAGGGAAGTACATAGAATCAGTTGCGGGAAGTTGTGTGAAGAAATCAGCAAAATCAGGAGCAAAATAGTAATTTTTCCTGAAGCATGCCAGGCGCCCGCCTGGGATCTGGGGCGGCCGCTTGGGAGCTGAGGCGCCCACTTGGAAAGCTGGGGCGGCCGCCTGGGGTCGAGAATTTTAATGCTGGATTTTTAATTCATGTTCTATTGGGCTTCTGAGACTGCTGATTCTTGTAGACTTCTATATAAATAATATTTAGAGATATTTCACAAAAAAAAAGAAAAAAACAATCAAGTATTAATCAAGCAAGGAGCAAGAAGAGAAGATTAAGAAGACCGTTTTAGCACACCGCAACGAAGAAGATGAAGCATACGGTTTCTTATGATTCTTTTATTCCTTGTAATAGTGGATGCTAGTTTTCTTTACTTTGAACCTTAATACTCTTGTGACGTACTCTGGTTTTAATAAGTATTTTATTAGTTTATATTGTCGTGTTATTATCATGTTTTCATATGAACCCATGGTGACGAGGAGTTCTATCATGGGTTAATCGTGATCATGGGCTCGTAGCGGATTTACTATGGATTTCTTTAGTTAATTGTTTAATACCTTGGTATGTGATGATTGTACGATATCTAATATAGGTTGTGCTTATTCGTCTTATGTGCGTCGCGAACATATAAGATAGCCTGTTAATCTCTTGTGAAGCGACAGTGAATCTTGAGATTAAGAACTTGCCATGCTAGCATAGGTTCATGTATTTGTATGCATGATTAGTGGGTAACTATAACCGTTTTACTTGCCTTGTGTAATCATAATGAATAACTTGCGCTTAAATCGTTATGTTGTCAAATTCTGTAGACATATAGGGTCTCAACATAATTGATGCCTATTCAACTTCTATCTTAATTGTGGATGCTTGGTAGAATGGTACTTGTACAACAAAAGTTGGCTTTTATCAGTTTCGTGTTGTTCGATTAATATCATTACCGTTACATGCTAAGGGTAATAACAATAATTATTGAAGGAAGTAGTAATGAAGTTATGATCTCATGTGTGTTTAATATTATTAATTCAAGTTTTAATTTAAGTGTTTTATTTTCGTATTTAATCGTAGTTAATAATTAGTCAATCAACCTTAAGTGTTACTGTCTTGACATTGAGAAGTAATCATATACATTGGTGAGTAAGTGTTAATTAAAAATAATTAGTCTGAGTTTCTGTGGAAACGAACTAGAAATTATTCTATATTACTTGCGAACGCGTATACTTGCGTGAATTATTAGCGCATGCTTTGTGCCTAACAATGTTCACCCTTGGGTCCCCTATACTAAGGGTATACGCAACTACTGCTTATAGCATAGGTATTATGCAGTTTATCAACATTTGAATTGATAATAAAATATCAATATTTCACAACATGCATATATATACCATATTAAAATGCTATAATATATCGCAAGATTTGCTAATAACAGTCATGCACTTATCGCAAGGTTGTACTTTCAAATATAATGGTGTTACTGATGAGGCTATCAAGCTGAGGCTTTCCCCATTCTCTCTGAGGGATAAAGCTAAGGACTGGTTACATTCTTTACCAGCTGGGTCCATCACTACTTGGGAAGATCTTGCGCAAAAGTTTCTGGTGAAGTTCTATCCAATGGCCAAGACTACAGCTATGAGGAGTGCTCTCACTCAGTTTGCGCAGCAACCAACAGAATCTATGTGCGAAGTTTGGGAGCGCTATAAGGAGATGTTGAGAAAGTGTCCACATCATGGTATGCCTGACTGGATGGTGATCATTGGGTTCTACAATGGTTTGGGGGCCCAATCTCGGCCCATGCTCGATGCAGCAGCTGGAGGCGCCTTGTGGGCCAAAAGCTATACTGAGGCCTATAAACTTATTGAAACTATGGCTACAAACGAACATCAAAACCCAACTCAAAGGATGATTCCTGGGAAAGTATCAGGTATTCTGGAAGTTGATGCAGCTAGAGCTATTGCAGCGCAGCTCCAAGCGCTGTCTATGAAGATCGATTTTTTAGCCAACTATGGAGTCAATCAGATAGCTATGGTCTGTGAGCTTTGTGCAGGCTCTCATGCTACTGATCAGTGTTCTCTTGTTAATGAATCTGTTCAGTATGTGAACAATTATCAGCGACCGCAGCAGCCTGTGCCAGCTACTTATTATCAGACTAACGGAAATCATCCCAATTTCAGTTGGAGCAATACTCAGAATACTATTCAGCAACCATATCAGCAAGGTGTAAGTAAATAGTTTAATCCACCTGGATTCCCGCAACCTCAGCAATATGCTCAAAGGCAATCATATCCTCAACAAGGAGGTGTTGCTCCACCTTCTAGTGCTGATTTCGAGGAGCTAAAGCTGTTGTGCAAAAGTCAGGATGTTTCTATCAAGACCTTGGAGAATCAAATTGGTCAAATAGCCAATGTCATGCTCAATCATCAACCTGGCACACTTCCCAGCAATACTGAATTTCTAGGCAGGAAGGAAGTTAAAGAGCAAGTTATAGATGAAGAAGAGAAGCAAAAGGAGAAAGAGGTGGAACCAAGGAAGACTACTATTGAACACACTCTGCCCGAGGGTAATACAAGGGAGAAACATCTCTATCCTCCACCACCTTTTCCTAAAAGATTGCAAAAACAAAAGTTGGATAAGCAATTTGGTAAGTTTCTGGAGGTGTTCAAGAAACTTCACATCAATATACCCTTTGTTGAGGCTCTGGAGCAAATTCCTAGTTATGCGAAATTCATGAAGGGTATTCTTTCAAGGAAGGTGAAACTGGATGATCTTGATACCGTTGCTCTAACGGAAGAGTACAGTGCTGTGCTACAACAAAAATTACCTCCCAAGCTTAAAGATCCAGGTAGCTTTACCATTCCTTGCACCATTGGCAAGTTGTCATTTGACAAGTGCCTTTACAATTTGGGAGCAAGCAATCTGATGCCGTTATCTATCTTCAAAAAGCTGAATTTGCCTGATCCAAAGCGTACCTACATGTCTCTACAATTGGCTGATCATTCTATTACATACCCATGAGGCATCGTGGAGGACGTGTTAGTAAAGGTGGATAAATTCCTGCAGACTTTGTCATTCTGGATTTCGAGGAAGATAAGAAGATTCTCATAATCTTGGGAAGACCTTTCTTGGCTACAGGCCGTACCTTGATAGATGTGCAAAAAGGTGAACTTACTTTGAGGGTGCAAGATCAGGATGTGACATTCAATGTATTCAATGCGATGAAATTCCCTAGAGAAGATGAGGAGTGCTTCAAGGTGGATTTGATTGATTCTGCGGTAACTTCAGAACTTGATCATGTGCTAAGGTCTGATGCCTTGGAAAAAGCCTTGGTGGGGAAATTTGACAGTGAAGATGAGGAAGGCAATGAGCAACTACAATATCTAAATGCTTTTCCTTGGAGGCGAAAGCAGACATGCCATTTGAATCTCTTGGTACTACTGATCTCAAGAATACTGAGGGAAAGCTCAAACCATCTATTGAGGAAGCACCTACTTTGGAGCTTAAACCATTGCCTGAACACCTGAGGTATGCTTTTTTAGGTGATGCATCTACTTTGCCTGTTATTATTGAATCTGACCTTTCAGGTATTGATGAGGACAAGCTCTTGAGGATCTTGAGAGAATTCAAATTGGCAATCGGATGGACTATAGCAGATATAAAAGGGATCAGCCCTTCATATTGCATGCATAAAATTCTGCTAGAGGAAGGTATCAAGCTGACTGTTGAGCAACATCGAAGACTTAATCCTATCATGAAAGAAGTGGTGAAGAAAGAAATTCTAAAGTGGCTGGATGCAGGAATCATATATCCTATTTCTGACAGTTCCTGGGTGATCCCTGTGCAATGTGTACCTAAGAAAGGAGGTATTACTGTGGTAGAAAATGAGAAGAACTAGCTCATCCCCACTCGAACAGTCACAGGATGGAGGGTATGCATGGACTACAGAAAGTTGAACAAAGCCACAAGGAAGGATCACTTCCCTATTCCATTTATTGATCAGATGCTTGACAGGTTCGCTGGTCATGAGTATTATTGTCTTCTGGATGGTTATTCAGGTTATAATCACATTTTCATTGCACCAGAAGATCAAGAAAAGACTACTTTCACTTGTCATTTGGAATGTTTGCTTTTTAAAGAGTTTTGTTTGGATTATGTGGTGCACCTCCCACATTTCAGAGATGCATGATGGCTATATTTTCTGATATGATTGGAAATAATGTCGAAGTGTTCATAGAAGACTTCTCCATCTTTGGATATTCATTTGATGAATGTTTGCATAATCTTCGTTTGGTGCTTAAAAGGTGTGTGGAAACTAATTTGGTGCTCAATTGGGAAAAATGTCACTTCATGGTGCAATGGGGCATCATTCTTGGGCATAAAGTCTCTAGCAAAGGCCTTGAGGTGGATAAAGCCAATGTGGGAGTCATTGAAAATCTTTCGCCACCTATTTCGGTGAAAGGAATCCGTAGTTTTCTTGGTCATGTGGGTTTTTATCGGCGTTTCATCAAGGACTTCTCTAAGATATCTAAGCCGTTATGCAACTTGCTCGAGAAAGACGTGCCTTTCGAATTTGATGATGAATGCTTGGCGGCATTCGAGACTCTCAAGAAGAGTTTAATAACTACACTAGTTATTACGGCACCTGATTGGACAGAACCTTTTGAGATGATTGTGATGCAAGTGATTATGCAGTGGGAGCAGTTCTTAGGAAGCACAAGAATAATCTTTTTCATGTGGTCTACTATTCTAGTAAGACGCTTAATGGAGCTTAAATGAACTACACCACTACTGAGAAGGAGCTCTTGGCTATAGTCTTTAGTTTCAAAAAAATTCGATCTTATCTGCTTGGGACAAAGGTGAGAGTATTCACTGATCACGCTGCCATTCACTATTTGGTCTCAAAGAATGATTCAAAGCCTAGACTTATTCGTTGGGTGCTCTTGCTACAGGAAATTGAGTTAGAGATCAAGGATCGGAAAGGTATTGAGAATCAAGTAGCTGATCATCTCTCTAAAATGGAGAATCTCGATTCTACTTCACTTGATAAGACATTGATCAACAAATCTTTTCCGGATGAGCAGTTGTTCGCAGTTCAGGAGGAAGAGCCATGGTTCGTAGATATTGTGAATTATCTTGTCAGCAATATAATGCCTCCTAATATGAATGCAGCTCAAAAGAAGAAGTTTCTGCATGAGGTGAAGTGGTACATGTGGGATGAAATATATTTGTTTAGACAAGGAGCTGACCAGATCATCAGGAGATGTATCCCATTCTATGAGACGGAGGGGATATTACGAGACTGTCATTCCACAGTTTATGGTGGACATTATGGTGGTGAAAATACAACAGCTTGTATTCTTCAAACAGGTTTTTTCTGGCCTACGTTGTTTAAGGATGCACATTATTTCGTTTTAAGGTGTGATCATTGCCAAAGAGTTGGGAATCTTACTAGAAAGGATGAGATGCCTTTATATGTGATGCTTGAAGTTGAGGTCTTCGATGTTTGGGGAATCAATTTTCTGGGACCATTTATCTCATCCTGCAATAATCAGTACATCTTGCTGGCAGTCGATTATGTCTCGAAATGGGTAGAAGTCAAGGCTCTACCGACAAATGATGCAAAGGTAGTGTTGAGTTATCTTCATAAGCAGATATTCACAAGGTTTGGAACGCCATGAGTAATCATAAGTGATAAGGGGTCGCATGTAACACCCCCAGATCTGGGGTCGGGGATCCGGGTTGTTACGGTCTTTCTTTCCACAATATCACTTAACTTAATTAATAATAAATAACCTCATGTTGTGACCCCACACTAACACACACCACAACCCGTTATAGTCTCAGAGATGAAATTGAAATAAGTACAAGTCCTTGAATCCACAATTTAAAAGTTATTACAACCCAAAATGATTACTTGATAAGTTTACAGTTATTTGCCATTATCTGCCACAAGTTATAATTATACAATATTTGGTTCCCAAAAGTAGAATGCCTGATCTACCAATAGATCTACCTCTGCAGCTATAGCAGCTACAACATCAACGGGAAGACGCGGGATGTAACACCCCCAACTCCGGTGTGACGGCCTCAACCCCGGGTTCAGGAGTTGACGTCACTAAACACAATTTCCAAAAATATAAACGATAGAATTATTATTAGAATATATTAACTTGACCCCAAACCAAGATCCGATCCAGGTTCAAGTATAATTCAGGTTCTCAATAATACAAACTCTTTATACACTATCTAAGACACACCAACTTTATTCAACAACTCTTCAGACCTCATGGTCTGATACAAACTACCTCAGAGGAGCCAGGTCCAATAGGGGCGGGAACACGGGTCGGTCTGACTGATCTTCTAGGCATCTGCGAAATATACATAATAGTTTGCAAGGGTGAGCATAATCGCTCAACAGTACCAAATATGAATAACAGATTAAAACAGTAAAGTAACAATAATGGGAACAGAGCTGTAATGACAATATCAACATTTCATAATGATAATCAAAGTAACTGGATATCACTAATTAGCATGCTTTGTGAAATCAACATTATAGTGTGCTGCGTAATACCAGAGTCCAATTTTAGCATGCTAACCATTTTATAAAACCGCTGTATCAATCAATCATGCTTTTATATAATTCACAAATCCCAATCAGATACATAGCGGATATGTGAAGACAGCTGATCAGGCTATCAACACCAGACGGCTCTAACTGCCATCCCATTTACCTGTTCCGGAACTCAGAGACTAGCTAGGTCTCTGACCTGCTGGACTAATCGGTTTTACATTGCGCGCAACCGAATTAGCCTCTTACGCCACCTCAATAGGCCTACTCTGGCCCCAATGTATCCCATATCTGACCGTTTTATCCAGTTTTCAAAAAAAAAAACACGTGTACCTATCTCATTTTCAAAATCATTTATCTAGCCAGCACACATATAAAATCCGTTTCGCAAATCATTTCATTTGAGACAGGTACCTTTCGAAGTTACTTTTCCCCAAAACAATTCGAAAACAGAAATTTTATAACTACAGGGGATACGTAACTTAAAACATTTATGTTCCATTACGAGAATAAAACATTTAGCTATCCATATACACTAAACCATAAAAGAATGGTCAGGGGTACTTGCCTTGCAATGCTTTACAAACCCTAATAGCTTTCACGTTGACTTCGATCCGGGAACGACTCGATTGGGATCTACAATTACAGAATACCCTAATTAGTTATGCCGACATGCTTGATATCCTCAAATCCTAATAACCCAAATCCGACAACCCGACTCGTATTATTATTATACACACAACCCCTTAATCACATAGTCACATAGTCGGAAATATTGTTAGGGTGACACATAAATATATATTTTCGAACATTTTTTTAGGAAATTTTGGCAGCATCTTCTTTATTTATAAGACTACCCGTCGATTGCAATTGACGTCAACAATTCTCAACCATCCACAATATTATTTTATCCTTTTATACAACTTACACTCCAATACCAATCACAATTAATTATTTAAGTCCGAAAATATTTTACGAAAAATCATTTTATTTATTTATAAAATTTAGGACTCAGAACATCGTCATCACCGTCCACCGTCGACTCACCGAAGTTCATCGTCAACGGCGGCACAATTTATTGGCGCCCAATATGATACGGGTTCCCAAATAAATTATACCGATTAATATTATTTCCCGCAACGAAAGTTTTAATTTCACGAATACTAATCATTTATTTTCCTGCAGAAAAGAAAATAGTAATTAAAATTATAACAGTTAGCCCACTGCTTTCAAAGCCCAGCCCAACAGTCAACCCAACTGCAAGGCCCAACAAAGAAACCAAGCAACAGAGAACAGAATGGAGCGCCACACCCGCGGCCGGAACACGGCAACACACGGACGCCCACACACACCAACACACCAACACACACACACATTCACACACACACATTCACACACACACATATTCACACACACATATTCACACATACATACACAATCATGCACACATAAATATATATATATAAAGGAATGAATCGACTGGAAATCGAACAGAAGAACCGGAAGTAATTACCGGAACTGGAGGCCGGAGAATCACCGGGAAAAAGGAAGAAGAAAAATGGAAAGGAAACGAAGTGAATTGGAGAAGAAGAAGCCGAGAGCACAGGGCAAAGAAAAAAAAACAACCGAGATAAAAGAATAAGGTTGAGGGAGTGTAAGATGCTGTGAACACGTGTCCTGCAAAATTGGATACGTGTTAACTTCTTAATATAAGTTGTTAACACGTATCCCTGAATACTCAGGGGCTCGATTTTTAACCCGAATTCTTATTTTTTTACGAAACAGAATACGATTTAAATGTATCAGAAAAATCTTGAAATACTCTTAAAATTTCAGAAATTTCCCGAAGTTTACAAAAACATAATTTCAAAATTTTTAAAACAATTCTTAAGGTACCCTTGGTACCCAGTTTTTAACAAATAATGAAATGACACGCGGTGAAACAAATCCCAAAATTTTTTTAAAATAATTTTAAAATTCTTCGTATAATACGAATTTAATAAAATATAAATTTCATAATTTTTAAAGATTCCCATAATTAAATATGGATTTTAGCATTTAACACACTCAGAAAATCATTTAAAAATGAATAATTAATGAAATATTGATTTCTCAATTTTATAAAGTCCTAAAAATAATTATTGAAATTATAAAATTAGAAAACCAATTTTAAAGACAACCCAAATATTTATGGAATTAAAATTACCATAAAATCACTTTTACAAGAAAAATAAATCATGTAACTCACTAATAAATCTCACAATTCAATCCCACTTATCAACAAATCATAATTAATTAAATAATAATCAATAACCGCTGCCAAAAACCATTATACACATTTTATTTATTTACTTAAACCTTTTTTACACTTCCAAATAAAATAGAATTAAAATAAAAATACACGAGTCGTTATATTCCTTCCCCCTTAAAAAGATTCTGTCCCCAGAATCTAATTTAACTAAACAAATGAGGATATTTATCAAGCATGTCTGACTCCAATTCCCAAGTAGACTCTTCTACTCGAGGATTTCTCCACAAATTTTTTACTATAGAAATTGATTTATTCCTAAGGACTCGTTCCTTACGGTCTAGGATTTGAACTGGTTGTTCTACATAGGATAAATCTGGTTGAAGTTCAATTGGTTCATATTCTATGACTTGATTTGAATTAGGGACATAGGGCTTCAACATAGACACGTGGAACACATTATGAATGTGCTGCCACTGCGGTGGTAACGCTATCTCATAAGCGACCTTTCCTACTTTCTTCAAAACCTCAAAGGGTCCTATGAATCTAGGGCTAAGTTTACCCTTCTGACCAAATCGTACTAACCCTTTCCAAGGCGATACTTTTAGTAACACCAAAGCTCCTATCTCAAAGTCCATGTCTTTCCTATGCAAATCTGTGTATTTTCTTTATCTATCTTGAGCTGCTTCCAATCTTTTCCGAATCAACACTATAGCATCTCTAGTCTACTGAACCAAATCAGGGCCTAACACTTTCTTTTCTCCTACCTCATCCCAATACAATGGTGACCTACACTTTCGTCCATACAAAGCTTCATAAGGTGGCATCCCTATACTGGCATGGTAGCTGTTATTATATGAGAACTCAATCAAAGGTAGATGCTCATCCCAATTACCCTTAAAATCTAGAACACAGACTCTCAACATATCCTCTATAGTCTGAATTGTCCTCTCACTTTGGCCATCCGTCTGAGGATGATAAGCAGTGCTCATATTCAATTTCGTTCCTAGGCACTCTTGGAATTTAGTCCAGAACCTGGAATTAAATCTCGGGTCTCGATCCGACACTATAGAAACAGGAACTCTATGTTTGGTAACTATCTCATCCAAGTATAACTTAACTAACTTTTCCAATGAATACCTTTCATTAATCGGAAGAAAATGCGACGACTTAGTCAATCTATCAATGATTACCCAAATAGCATCATGATTCGCTCTCGTCTTTGGCAATCCTACTACAAAATCCATAGCAATGTCTTCCCATTTCCATTGGGGAATCTCCAAAGGTTGTAACAATCCACTCGGTCGTTGATGCTCTGCTTTCACCGTCTGACATGTGTGACATTTACTTACCCAATTGGCAATATCTTTCTTCATTCCTGGCCACCAAAAATTTCTCTTCAAATCCTGGTACATCTTGGTACTACCAGGGTGGATAGAAAACCTAGAGTTGTGTGCTTCCTGCAATACCTCATTCTTCAACTCTGTTACATTAGGAATCCAAACTCTGGACGAAAATCTATACAAACCTTGACTATCTTTTTGAGTACATAGCTCTTCTCCTGTCAAAGTATCCAACTCTTGTTCGATAACTCCTTCTTGACACCTTTTGATCTTTTCCATCAATGCTGGCTGGAAAGTAACTTCATATAGCTGCTCCTGACTTTCATTTGGTACTCGAACTTCAATTTCTATTCTTTCTAAATCTTGCGCCAACTCTTCCACAATCTTAATCATATTCAGTGTAATAACCCCCAAAATTTTGAACTTTTTGTAACCCTTATGAATAGTGTTTTTGCTGAATGAGAAAACTTTTCATGCCACACTATGTAGGGGTTCTGTTATGTATATTCTGAGATTTTATTAGTACTCTATATGGTATATAAGTGTATGTAAAGATCGTCAGAATCCAATTCTGAACACTTTGATTTTTCCCGGAAATCCACTAGATACGGAAAGAATTGAGTATAAGGTAACAGGATAAAAAGGATTTAAATTAAAGGATTATAAGAGAGGATCATAAAAGGAATATAATGTATTGAGAAAGGTTAAGGAAACCCAAGTAATAAGATCCCGGGTATGATCCCTCAAATGAGAAACGAGAACGAAAGTTAAGCGAACCGTATAACAGATCAGCGGTCATTAGGCAAACAATTAGGAAGTTAATCAAGGAGGTTAGGGATGATGAGGTCATCCAACCAATAAGAAGAGGGCAAGTAAGGGATGATGACATCACAAAGTGACATAAGCATGACATAAGGGGAAGGAGGTGTGGTTGATTTAAAACCACACAAAGTTTAAGGTTAGAAAGGTAATTAACCAAAAACAAAACAAAAACAACCCAGCTAGGCAAAACAAATCACAAACACAAAATTATTTCATTTCTTCAACATTGTTCTCGGCTTTTCTCCATTTCAAGAAGAAGAATTTTCAAAATTCAAGTTCCAAGCTTCCTAAATTGGTAAGATAATTATCGAGTACTCCTTATGCATAGTTATGGCTATTCTATAAGTTTAAGCCTCCAAATCATTCACAATCTTCTCCAAGAAATCAATAAAGAAGATAATGAATAGTGATTTCAAGATTTTTAACTTGATTTTTCTTGTTTTTCCTTTAAGATCCAAGCATCCCTAAGACATCTCAAGGCTTCTTAAGGCTTCCTAGCTACTCACATCACTTCAAGGAAGTTATATCATCTCCAAACCCTAGCTTTACTTTGTATATTAGGATGATTTTGGTTGTTATGGTAAAAGAGTAGCTTAATGCTTGTAGGTTTAGAGTTTGGGTTGGAGTTGTAGTGAATTGAATGTTGAAACTTGTTGATTAGTAAAGGACTTAAGTATAGTTTTAAATTCATGATTGAGAATAACATAAATTGGAGAACTTGAGGTTTTGGGGGCTGTTGTAGTGTGATATGGATGGACTTTGGTTGTATGAATGGATTGGGGTTGATTGGTGATTGTTTTGGAATGGTATAAATTTGGGAAATCACGTAAACATAGCCGTTGTAATATCCGATTTACTTTAGACTGCTTTTGTTCATAACATTAGGACCCGAGAACTCCCTGCTAGGTTTTGACCATTGCCATTTTTAGATAGTTCGTGTTACGAGCTTCGTTTTGATATGTGGTTCGTTTGATTCCGATGTACGGTTTAGGAGAAACGGCCGTTTTAAGTAACGACGTTTCGCAAACGAACCATTACCCCTCGTCTTACTTTGAAACATAGGATAAAGACCTTAAAGGACTAATTGGAGTATGAACCATTTATGTAAAGTGTAATAGGCAGTTGGTAAGACACTCGCGAAGGAATCGCCTTAAAACTCATAATGGTTAAATTATTAAAAATGGTGGAGCCGAGAGTACTCGAGTGACTTAAGAGAATCAGTAAGCACAAAGCGAGCGTTAGAGTCTAATTTGGTTAAATTATAGATTTACAAGTGAATTTGGTTTAATTCCAACTCACATGTTGTTTATAGGTTACCAGACTCGTCCCGAGCCATTTGTAACCCCCAGTCGCTCAGGCAAGTTTTCTACCCGTATAACTGATGTTGTGATGTATATGTGTATATGCATGATCTTGTGATTAATGCATATTTGTTATTAGCAAATTCTTGCGATATATTGTAGCATGTGATATGGTATATATGCATGCCTATTTCGTATTCTTGATGCATATATCTGTTGATTCAGTTGATAATACCTATGCTAGAGATAAGCGGTATTTGAGTATACCCTTAGTATAGGGGATCCAAAGGTGAACTTTTTCTAAAACCGGGAGGCGAGGCTCCCGAGTATTATATATATATATATATATGAATAGTTTTTAAAACTATTAATCGAATAAGGTTTATTCGATAACTTTATATTAATTAATGAATATTACTTGAATATTCATTCGAGGATTTATGTCTCCTTTTATTTTATTTAATGAATATTACTTGAATATTCACTCGAGGACTTATGACTCCTTTTATTTTATTTAATGAATATTACTTGAATATTCATTCGAGGATTTATGACTCCTTTTATTTTATTTAATGAATATTACTTGAA
Organism: Apium graveolens; assembly: GCF_009905375.1. Lineage (NCBI taxonomy): Eukaryota > Viridiplantae > Streptophyta > Magnoliopsida > Apiales > Apiaceae > Apium > Apium graveolens. The sequence goes on along the minus strand of NC_133651.1, from coordinate 156,958,524 downwards.
TATTCACTCGAGGACTTACGACTCCTTTTATTTTATTTAATGAATATTATTTCGAATATTCATTCGAGGGCTTATGACTCCTTTTATTTTATTTAATGAATATTATTTCGAATATTCATTCGAGGGCTTATGACTCAGTTTATTTTATTAATTGAATATTATTTGAATATTCATTCGGGGACTTATGACTCAGTTTATATTATTTAATTAATATTATTTGAATATCCATTTGAGGACCTATGACTCCGATTATTACTGAAATATATTCTTTATTTTATTAAAGAAGAAGGTGTCGATAACAAACTTATTTTTGATTATTCAAATAAAGATAGTACTTTCGTATAAGTATATCTTTGGTTATTTAATACTCATTTCAAGTATAAGTTTTACAACTTCTACTTCAATTATTTTTATAAAGATTATCCTTATAGGAATATTATTTAAATAATAATATTCAGATATTTTCTAATATATCGGGACTGATTTACTTTATTAAATCAGCATTACTCCAAACACTCTTTAAAGTGTTTTCGAGTCTTCAAAATGATTTTTAAAAGTTAGAGCGAATCCCAAAACTCATTTTTATATTTAAGATCTTCCTTTTAAAGGGGATTTAAATACTCGTTCAAAACCTGAGGGATCCGACTCAGTGGTGTATTTTACATTCGCAACGAGGTTGCTATTTTGAGAAAACATCTTGATTACTTGCCCATCGTTCGGGAAGTAAGTTCATCTATTTGAGTCGGCATAAGCAACATGGGCTCAGTGGGCGTCCATGAAAGTGTAAGTGGCTCAGTGGGAGTCCATCAAATGCGTAAGTGGCTGAGTGGCAGTCCAGCATAAGGTCCTATTGCGGCCAGGGTGATGACCAGTGGGGAATTCGTCCATCTACTAGTAGAAAAGGTGACTTAATTGGTATCTTTGCCTGATCAGCAAGATATCAGGTTTATGCCAAGGTTTTCTCCTTTCCAAATTCATTGGATATTGCAACTCTGTTTATAATTTTCATAACAGAGGTTTTCAAGAAGTGTATGAAATGTATATATATAGGTGTATATATATATCGGGACTTAATGAAGTATCTCATAACTTCATTATTTATAAAGATATTCAAAGATTGAATCTATTCAAATCTTGTCTTGTAGTCTCATCTATGTGATGAACTTTTGAAACTATTATAACTTGAACGGTGGTAGTTCAAGTAGTATTTGGAAAAGATATAAGTATATTGGAGTATCTTGTAACTTCATCTTTTAAACTTATATCTAGTAAATGATTATCTTATGCATATCAAAGATTTTCAGAAAAACGTTGAGACAAGGTTAGATATATGAGATCACCTTGCAACGATAGTTTTATACAATTATAAACTGGAACTCTGTGTATATTATGCATGGAAGAGGACTTCCAAGATTTTGAAAAGTATATATGTATATATACTGATTATTTTGCGACTTCATCGCATTAAGATATCAAACTTGGTTCATTTCTTTTGACCAAGACTTTCATGAGTACTATGAGAAGGCTCATATATTGTTAACCATTATACATATTATTTTGGTGGGCTTGCTGCTCACCCTTGCTTTCTTCTTTCATCACACAACAACAGATAGAAAAGATGAACAGGACCAAGCTCCCGATTCGCAAGTGGTTAGAAAATGTTCCGCAGTCTTTTGGAAGCATTGATGCCGCTGTAGCTGAGGTAGGAGCTACCAATAGGCTAGGTTTTCAACTATTGATGGACCAGACTTATGTATAATATGAATTGTAATAATGGCAAGGAATATGTAAATTTATTCAGAACCCTTTTAGGTGTAACGGTTTATAATTGTGGAATATAATGACTTGTGTTATTTTTTTGGTATTCATCTCTGAGACTATAATTTGTGACGTGTGTGTATATTGTGGGGTCACAGTATGGAGTAGTTGATTGTTTATTTAGATTGGGTGTTATTAACGGAAATGGAACTCGTGACAACCCGAATCCCCGACCCCGGATTTGGGGGTGTTACATTCAGCCTTTCCTTTCTACTCAAGGCATCAGCCACTACATTGGCTTTACCTGAGTGATAATTAATTGAAAAATCATAGTCCTTTATCAACTCCAACCATCTTCTCTGTCTCATGTTCAGATCTTTCTGCGTGAATATGTACTTCAGGCTCTTATGATCAGTGTAAATATCGCATTTCTCTCCATACAAGTAGTGATGCCATAACTTTAAAGCAAATACTATAGCCGCCAATTCAAGGTCATGAACTGGATATTTTTGTTCGTGAGGTTTTAGTTGTCTGGAGGCATACGCAATCACTTTGTCATGCTGCATTAACACACATCCCAATCCTTTCAGAGAAGCATCACTATAAATTACAAAGTTTCCCGTCTCATCTGGCAATGCTAACACTGGAGTCGTCACTAATCTTCGCTTTAACTCCTGGAAACTCTCTTCACACTTTTCCGTCCAAACGAACTTCTCATTCTTCCTGGTCAACTTAGTTAATGGGGATGCAATCTTTGAGAAATCCTTCACAAACCTTCGATAATATCCTGCTAATCCAAGAAAACTTCTTATTTCCGTGGGTGTCTTCGGTTGCTCCCATTTTGATACGGCTTCAATCTTTACCGGGTCTACTTTGATACCTTCCTTACTCACCACATGTCCAAGAAACTGTACCTCCGTCAGCCAAAACTCACACTTAGAAAACTTAGCATACAATTGCTTTTCTCTTAACTTTTGAAGGGCAATCTGTAGATGCACCGCATGATCTTCTGGATTCTTTGAGTATATGAGGATGTCATCAATAAATACAATAATAAACTTATCCAGATCCTCCTTGTATACCCTATTCATCAAATCCATGAAAGCTGCTGGCGCATTCGTCAATCCAAACGACATTACTAGAAACTCGTAATGGTCATACCTTGTTCGAAATGCAGTCTTGGGGATATCCTCGGGCTTTATCTTCAATTGGTGGTAGCCGGACCTTAAATCAATCTTTGAAAAGTAACATGCTCCCTTAAGCTGGTCAAACAAATCATCGATCTGCGGTAAGGGATATTTATTCTTTATCGTCAACTTATTCAGCTCTCTGTAATCAATACACAACCTCATACTTCCATCCTTTTTCTTCACAAATAACACTGGGGCACCCCACGGGGAAACACTGGGTCGAATAACTCCTTTATCCAATAACTCCTGAAGTTGCTTAGCCAATTCTTTCATTTCAATAGGGGCCATTCTGTATGGAGCCTTAGAAACTGGTTCAGCTCCAGGTATCAAATCAATGGAAAACTCTATCTCACGATCAGGTGGCAATCCTGGTAATTCTTCTGGAAAAACATCAGGGAATTTTCTTAATACAGGGATGTCATCCAAAATAGGGGTCTCTTTCTTCGTATCCACTACATGAGCTAAGTACGCTTCACATCCTTGTCTCAGCAATTTTCTTGCTTGCATTACTGAGAGAAACTTCCTATCTTGCCTCTGCCCTTGGTAACTGATCCTTCTATTATTTGAGGTGTACAGAACAAATCTCTTTTTCTTACAATCAATATTTGCCCTATATCGAGATAACCAATCCATACCTAAAATAACATCAAAGTCTCCCAACTCGAAAGGTATTAAGTCAACAGGGAACATATGCCCCGAAATCTCTAGGGAACAACTAGGACAAAATTGTTTTACAGGTATTTTATCTTTATTAGCCACTTCTATAGTTAAGGGTTCATCTAAGTCTTCTAGCATCAATTGTATCTTATTCGCACAATTGACAGATATAAAAGATTTGGACGTTCCCGAATTAAACAAAACGTTAACAGGTACGGAATTAAGAATAAGCGTACCTGCAACCACATCAGAATCATGAACTGGAGACTTCTGGGTCATCTTAAAAGTCCTAGCTCTCGCAGTACTGGTTGCTGGTCCTTGAGACACACTCCTTCCCGCATTATCTTGAGTCACTGACTTGCAATTCCTAGCTATGTGTCCCACTTTGCCGCAACTAAAACAAGTAACTCCTTGAATCTCAGACTTACACTCCGTGGAATAGTGACCTTTCTGTCCACACTTAAAATAATTAACATTCTCTCGGCACTGTCCACTATGCTTTTTCCCACACGTCTTACAATCAACCATTGGCTTACTCATCCTCGTCAGGGCAGAGTTAACTGATGTTGTACCGGGCTTAACTTGGGGAAAGTTTTGCCCTTTAAACTTTTTATTCTTATTTTTACCGAACCAATGCTGAAACTTCCGACTCGCTATTCCTGATTCTGATCTAGCGGGTCCACTTTCAAATTTTCTCTTCTTCTCACTCTGCTCATTTGCAGCTAAGTTCTGATCACTCTCTATCACCAGGGCAGCCTGAACTACCGAAGTATATGTCTTGAGTTGTAAGGCTAAAACTCCACTTCTTATTTCTGGCTTCAACCCTTGTTGAAACCGCTTCGCTCGTTGGGCTTCTGAACTTACATATTCCGGTGCTATACTGGCCAACTCCGTAAACTTCGCTTCGTATTCCGTAACACTCCTATTTCCTTGTTTCAACTCCAAAAATTCCATCTCCATTTGACTTTGGAGACAGGCTGGAAAGTATTTTTCCAAAAACAATTATGTGAATCTGGCCCAGGGAACTGGACCTTCTCCTTCTAGGGCTCGCGTAGATTCCCACAAATAATTCGAATCATTCCTCAGAAAAAAACTAGCATAATCAGTCTTTAAATCCTCACTCACCTTAGTGAGCGCAAACGCCTTTTCCATTTCCTTTAACCATATCCTGGCAGCAACAGGATCTACTTCTCCTTTAAACTCTGGGGGCTTCACTGCTTGAAAAGACTTAAAACTAACACCTTGATTTGCCCCTCTCATCTCATGCTGCTGTTGGATTTGTAGTTGCTGCTGTTGGATTTGCTGTTGTTGTTGCTGTATGAGCTGCTGTTGCTGTTGTTGTTGCTGTTGCAATTGTTGCTGCTGCTGCTGGAATTGTTGTTGCTGTTGGGCCAGCTGTACAGTCTGCTGACGCAACAAGTTCATCAAATCACTCATGGAAGGACCCCAACAGATCCGTTATTGGGCTGAGAATTTCTCTTTAGTGGCATCTCCTGAAACATAATAGTCATATATATAAGAAAATGGATTGCTCCAGCAGTTTATATCCATGCATCAGGAGAGCGTTGCCACTAAGACAATATTCTCATCCCCCATTACAATTGGATCCATCCTGAGTGAATGATTATAAACTAAAAATGCCAGCAACAGAATCAACAATAACAATAACAACAATAATAGCAATGGACAATATATAAAAATTGAAAAACAAGATAAAGCAGCTACAATACAATAACCAACAGAATCAAACCGGTACAACTGAAAATCCAAATACAAAGAACCATTCGAATACACACCAAAATTGGCTGTCATAACAGCCTCGCCTACTACAAACTATCGCAACATAATGTACATATACAAAGTAAATAACCACAGAACTCCTAAAAGTCAACTCTGAGCTCTGCATCCCTCTACTGCAACTCTGTCTAGTCTCTACCACTGCCACCAATGGAACCTAGCTCAAACACTAGCCAGTTCACTAGATCCTGATACTGCACAGCTCTGAACTCTGAACTAATGAAACGGTCAACAGATCTAGCCCTCTCTACAGCCATCTGGGTCAGTGCTCTCACACGGGCTCGCACCTCAGGGGAAGGGGCAGAAATACCCTGAAATGGTGCAATAGGTACCTGGTCTAACTGGGCAGCAAACTCTGGACTCTGGTCTATGATAAAGGAAGTATTCACCGCCCTATGCACATGATAAGGGATCGGTGAAGAAATACCACTAGGGGCCACAGGAGGTGCCGGAGGTCTCATCATGGAAGAACTGGGACCGTAGACAGGAGGGAAATCCCTGACAGCAGACACAGACCTACGTACCCAACAGGGACGAGGACCAGATCCAGGAATGTCTCGAGGTACATAAGAAGGAACTGGTGGAGGAGACATAGGGGTCTCCTCGGTAACAACATCAAGGGGTTTCTCCATATCTGAGCTATCCGAATCAGAAGCCCGAGATGGAGAACTCGAAATCGTAATAGGCCACTGCCAACATAACAAATATATAGGCAAGACACAACCAAGTCAAGGCAATTCTACCAAAACATTTAATAGATGTCAGGGTAACGCCGTCGGAACCCTCGATTGACTCTAAAGGTTTGCTCCTCTATATGAGTTGCTGACTCACACTTAAAGACTAACGTTATCACCTACTTGACATAATCCCTAACCTGAATCAGGGACTTGAACCTGTAGCTCTGATACCAACTGTGACAGCCTCAACCCCGGGGTCAGGAGTTGACGTCACTAAACACAATTTCCAAAAATATAAACAACAGAATTATTATTAGAATATATTAACTTGACCCCAAACCAAGATCCGATCCAGGTTCAAGTATAATTCAGGTTCTCAATAATACAAACTCTTTATTCACTATCTAAGACACACCAACTTTATTCAGCAACTCTTCAGACCTCATGGTCTGATACAAACTACCTCAGAGGAGCCAGGTCCAATAGGGGCGGGAACACAGGTCGGTCTGACTGATCTTCTAGGCATCTGCGAAATATACATAACAGTTTACAAGGGTGAGCATAATCGCTCAACAGTACCAAATATGAATAACAGATTAAAACAGTAAAGTAACAATAATGGGAACAGAGCTGTAATCACGATATCAACATTTCATAATGATAATCAAAGTAACTGGATATCACTAATTAGCATGCTTTGTGAAATCAACATTATAGTGTGCTGCGTAATACCAGAGTCCAATTTTAGCATGCTAACCATTTTATAAAACTGCTGTATCAATCAATCATGCTTTCATATAATTCACAAATCCCAATCAGATACATAGCGGATATGTGAAGACAGCTGATCAGGCTATCAACACCAGACGGCTCTAACTGCCATCCCATTTACCTGTTCCGGAACTCAGAGACTAGCTAGGTCTCTGACCTGCTGGACTAATCGGTTTTACATTGCGCGCAACCGAATTAGCCTCTTACGCCACCTCAATAGGCCTACTCTGGCCCCAATGTATCCCATATCTGACCGTTTTATCCAGTTTTAAAAAAAACACTTTTACCTATCTCATTTTCAAAATCATTTATCTAGCCAGCACACATGTAAAATCCGTTTCGCAAATCATTTCATATGAGACAGTTACCTTTCGAAGTTACTTTTCCCCAAAACAATTCGAAAACAGAAATTTTATAACTACAGGGGATACGTAACTTAAAACATTTATGTTCCATTACGAGAATAAAACATTTAGCTATCCATATATACTGAACCATAAAAGAATGGTCAGGGGTACTTGCCTTGCAACGCTTTACAAACCCTAATAGCTTTCACGTTGACTTCGATCCTAGAATGACTCGATTGGGATCTACAATTACAGAATACCCTAATTAGTTATGCCGACATGCTTGATATCCTCAAATCCTAATAACCCAAATCCGACAACCCGACTCGTATTATTATTATACACACAAACCCGTAATCACATAGTCACATAGTCGGAAATATTGTTAGGGTGACACATAAATATATATTTTCGAACATTTTTTAGGAAATTTTGGCAACATCTTCTTTATTTATAAGACTACCCGTCGATTGTAATCGACGTAAACAATTCTCAACCATCCACAATATTATTTTATCCTTTTATACAACTTACACTCCAATACCAATCAAAATTAATTATTTAAGTCCGAAAATATTTTACGAAAAATCATTTTATTTATTTATAAAATTTAGGACTCAGAACATCGTCATCACCGTCCACCGTCGACTCACCGAAGTTCATCGTCAACGGCGGCACAATTTATTGGCGCCCGATATGATACGGGTTCCCAAATAAATTATACCGATTAATATTATTTCCCGCAACATAAGTTTTAATTTCACGAAAACTAATCATTTATTTTCCTGCAGAAAAGAAAATAGTAATTAAAATTATAACAGTTAGCCCACTGCTTTCAAAGCCCAGCCCAACAGTCAACCCAACTGCAAGGCCCAACAAAGAAACCAAGCAACAGAGAACAGAACGGAGCGCCACATCCACGGCCGGAACACGGCAACACACGGCCGCCCACACACACCAACACACCAACACACACACACATTCACATACACACATATTCACACATACATACATAATCACGCACACATAAATATATATATAAAGGAATGAATTGACTGGAAATCGAATAGAAGAACCAGAAGTAATTACCGGAACTGGAGGCCGGAGAATCACCGGGAAAAAGGAAGAAGAAAAACGGAAAGAAAACGAAGTGAATCGGAGAAAAGAAGCCGAGAGCACAGGGCAAAGAAAAAAAAACAACCGAGATAAAAGAATAAGGTTGAGGGAGTGTAAGTTGCTGTGAACACGTGTCCTGCAAAATTGGATACGTGTTAACTTCTTAATATAAGTTGTTAACACGTATCCCTGAATACTCAGGGGCTCGATTTTTAACCCGAATTCTTATTTTTTTACGAAACAGAATACGATTTAAATGTATCAGAAAAATCTCGAAATACTCTTCAAATTTCAGAAATTTCCCGAAGTTTACAAAAACATAATTTCAAAATTTTTAAAACAATTCTTAAGGTACTCTTGGTACCCAGTTTTGAACAAATAATGAAATGACACGCGGTGAAACAAATCCCAAACATTTTTCAAAATAATTTTAAAATTCTTCGTATAATACGAATTTAATAAAATATAAATTTCATAATTTTTAAAGATTCCTATAATTAAATATAGATTTTAGCATTTAACACACTCAGAAAATCATATAAAAATGAATAATTAACGAAATATTGATTTCTCAATTTTATAAAGTCCTAAAAATAATTATTGAAATTATAAAATTAGAAAACCAATTTTAAAGACAACCCAAATATTTATGGAATTAAAATTACCATAAAATCAGTTTTACAAGCAAAATAAATCATGTAACTCACTAATAAATCTCAGAATTTAATCCCACTTATCAACAAATCATTATTAATTAAATAATAATCAATAACCGCTGCCAATAACCATTATACACATTTTATTTATTTACTTAAACCTTTATTACACTTCCAAATAAAATAGAATTAAAATAAAAATACACGAGTCATTATATCCGGGCTCGGGGATTCGGGTTGTCACGAGTTCCATTTCCCTTATCAATACTTAATCTTAACAGTCAACCAACTACTGAGTACTGTGACCCCACAATATACACACCACAAATTATAATCTCAGAGATGAATACCAAAAATAACACAAGTCATTTTATTTCTCAATTATAAACCATTTCACCATAAAAAAGGGTTTTTGTATAATTTACATATTCTTTTCCATTATTACAATTCATAAATATACATAAGTCTGACACAACAAAAGTTGAAAGCCTAGCCTAATGGTAGCTCCTACCTCAACTACAACGGCATCAACGCCTACAGGAAACTGCGGAACGTTTCCTAACCACTCACGAATTGGGAGCTTGATCCTATTCATCTTGTCTATCTGTTGTTGTGTGATGAGAGAAGAAATCAAGGGTGAGCAACAAGCCCACCGAAATAATATGTATAATAATTAACAATATATGAGCATTCTCATAGTACTCATAAAAGTCTTGGTAAAAAAGAAATGAACCAAGTTGATATCTTACGCGACCAAGTCGCAAAATATTCAGTATATATATATACATATATACCTTTCACAATCTTTGAAATCCTCTGACTTGTATAATATACACAGAGTTCCAGTTTATAACTGTATAAAAATATCGTTGCAAGGTGATCTCATATATCTAACCTTGTCTCAACATTTTTCTGAAAATCTTTGACATGCACAAGATAATCATTTACTAGATATAAGTTTAAAAGATGAAGTTACAAGATACTCCAATATACTTATATCTTTTCTGAATACTACTTGAACTACCACCGTTCAAGGTATAATCCGTTTTAAAAGTTCATCACATAGATGAGACTACAAGATAAGATTTGAATAGATTCAATCCTTGAAATATCATTATAAATAATGAAGTTACGAGATACTTGATTAAGTCCCGATATATATATACACCTATATATATATACATTTCATACACTCCTTGAAAACCTCTGTTATGAAAATTATAAACAGAGTTGTAATATCCAATGAATTTGGAAAGGAGAAAACCTTGGCATAAACCTGATATCTTGCTGATCAGGAAAATATACCAATAAGTAACCTTTTCTACTAGTAGATGGACGAATTCCCCACTGGTCATCACCCTGGCCGCAATAGGACCTTATGCCGGACTGCCACTCAGCCACTTACGCATTTGATGGACTCCCACTGAGCCACTTACTCTTTCATGGACGCCCACTGAGCCCATGTTGCTTATGCCGACTCAAATAGATGAACTTACTTCCTGAACGATGGGCAAGTAATCAAGATGTTTTATCAAAACAGCAACCCTGTTGGGAATGTAAAATATACCACTGAGCCGGATCCCTCAGGTTTTGAGCGAGTATTTAAATCCCCTTCGAAAGGAGGATCTTAAATATAAAAATGAGTTTTGGGATCCGCCCTAACCTTTAAAATCATTTTGAAGACTCGAAAACATTTTTAAGAATGTTTGGAGTGATGCTGATTTAATAAAATAAATCAGTCCCAATATATTAGAAAATATCTGAATATTATTATTTAAATAATATTCCCATAAAGAATAATCTTTATAAAAATAATTGAAGTAGAAGTTTTAAAACTTATACTTGAAATGAATATATAATAACCAAAGATATACTTATATGAAAGTACTATCTTTATTTGAATAATCAAAAGTGAGTTTGATTATCGACACATTATTCTTTAATAAAATAAAGAATAATATTTAGTAAATAATCGGAGTCATAAGTCCTCGAATGAATATTCAATAATAATATTCATTAATAAAATAAACGGAGTCATAAGCCCTCGAATGAATATTCAAAATAATATTTATTAATAAAATAAAGTTATCGAATAAACCTTATTCGATTCATAGTTTTGAAAACTATATCTATCTATATATAAATATATATAATATACTCGGGAACATCGACTCCCGGTTTTAGAAAATGTTCACATTTGGGTCCCCTATACTAAGGCTATACGCAACTACTGCTTATCTCTAGCATAGGTATTATGTAACTTATAAGCATTTGAATCAACAATATATATCAAGATTACGAAACAGACATGCATATATACCATATCACATGCTCCAATATATCGCAAGATTTTCTAATTAACCACCATGCATCTATCACAAGATAATGCATATACATATGTATACATCACAACAACAGTATAACGGGTAGAAAACTTGCCTGAGTGCTCCCGGATAGACTTAAGCTTAGAGTGGGTCCGATAACCTATGAACAACAACATAAGTCGGAATTAAACCCCGGTCGCTTAAGAAACTAGACTTTAACTAATTGAACCTTAACGTTTGCTTTTGCGCTTAACGATTCACTTATATCGCTCGAGTACCCTCGGCTCCACCATTTTTAATAAATTAACCATTAAGAATTTTAAAGCGATTCTTTCGCGAGTACCTTACCAACTGCCTAATCCACTTAAAATAATTGTTTCATACCCCAATTAGTCATTTAAAGTCCTTAACCAAGGTTTCAAAGTAAGGTGAGGGGTAATGGTTCGGTCGCGAAATGCCGTTACTTAAAATGGTCGTTTCTCCTAAACCGTACATCGGATTCAAACGATCCACATATCAAAACGAAGCTTGTAACATGAACTCATGGCAATGGTCAAAACCTAACAGTGAGTTCACGGGTCCTAATGTTAAGAACAAAAATAGTCTAGGGTAATCGGACATTACGACGGCTATGTTTACGCGATTACCAATTTCGTACAACTCCAATTCAATTCACAAACAACCCACAATCATCACCATTCCACCATCATTCAACCGTAACTCAATATCTCAACTTATTCATCTAAACCAAGTCAAAAATGTGGCCAAGAACTTTAAATCCAACAAATATCACTCCTAACTCCAAAATCAACAAAACCACTTACTAAACAAACCTCTAAACATGATTACACACCCATTATACTAACCCATCATCTAAACATTAGGAAATCCAAACAACAAAACTTAAGACTAAGATCATTAAGAGTTATACCTTCCTTGAAGCTTTTAATCCATGAAAGATCCTTGGAATGCCCATGGAAGCCTTAATCTAACCTCCTACAAGCTTGATCTTTCAAAGAAATCAAGAACACAAAAATTAATTTCAAGAAAGTACTATTCACCATCTTCTTGAATGATTTATAGGAAATGCTAGGAAAGGATTTTGAAGCTAAGATTCCTAGGAAGTATGTAACTTAACTAGGAGAAGCTAAGATAATTACCTTGTAAATTATCAAGTTGAGGAGCTTGGACTTCCCTTTTTCTAAGAAAGAAGCCGAGAGCTTCATGAAGAAAAGAGAGGAAATGAATTTTTTGCTTGCTTGGTGTATTTGTGTGGTGTTTTGTTAGCTTGGTTAGTTTAAAAATTTACCATGGTAAATAATGCTTGGCTACAAATCAACCAACAAAATAATCTCACTTGTCATGCTTATGTCACCTTTCTTATGTCATCCATTTGCCACATGTCTTTGTCTTGTGGTTTGATGATGTCACAATCCTTGGCTTCTTGTACAAGCTTGTCTCTTGGTCGCTTATTTGTTTTACGGTTCGCTTAACTTTCGTTCGCGTTTATCGTTCGAGGGATCATATCCGGGATCTTATTACTGGGCTTCCCCTAAACCTTTCTCAATATTTTATATTCCATTTATGATCCTCTCTTAAAATCCTTGAATTTTAATCCTTTTTATCATGTTCCCTTATACTCAATTCTTTCTGTATCTGGTAGATTTCCGGGAAAAATCAAAGTGTTCGAATTTGGATTCTGACGATCTTTACATACACTTATATATCATATAGAGTACTAATAAGATCTCAGAATAACAATAAAAGAACCCCCTACATAGTGTGGCATGAAAAGTTTTTCTTATTCAGCATAATCAGCAAAATCACTATTCATAAGGGTTTCAAAAAAAATTCCAAAAATTGCGGTTATAACAGTCTCCCCTCCTTAAAAGGATTCTGTCCCGGAATCAGATAGAAAATGAATAGGGATACTTTCTTAGCATTGCACTTTCTAACTCTCAAGTAAATTTTCCCACATTGTGGTTCTTCCATCAAACTCTGAATAGTTTCATAACCCTTCTCCTAAACACTTGTTCCTTTTTCAATCTATAACCCTTCCTGGTTACTCCATATAGGTTACGTCTGGTTGCATGTCTATGCGCTCATATGCCCCTATTTATCTGGCATCCGAATTACACTTCCTTAACATTGATACGTGAAACACGTTATGACTTGCTACATGTTCGGGGGTAGGGCTAGCTCATATGCTAACTTCCCAATACGTCGTAATATATCCAAGGGTCCAACAATTTATGGACTTAGCTTTCCTTTCTTTCTGAACCTCATCAATCCTTTCCAAGGGATACCTATAACATTACTAAGTCCCCTATTTCATACTCCTTGTCCTTTCGAGTCAAATCAGCATACCTCTTATGTCCATCTTGGGTTACTACCAGCCGTCCTCTGATTAGATCTATTATATCCCTGGTCCTTTGGACTACTGTGGGTCCGAGAATCTTGCGCTCTACAACTTCATCCTAACATAAGAGGGATCGACATTGTCTTCCCTCAAGGATCTCATAAGGCGACATCTCGATAATGACATATGATCTGTTGTCGTGAGAAAACTCAATCCGCGTTAAGTGATCATTCCAAATTCTTTCAAGTCTATTGCACAGACTCTCATTATAGCTTTTAGCATTAGAGCTTTTGCTTGTCAATACCCATTCTTTTCCAGTTCGTAATCGCTACTACCTTCCGTTCCTATTATTATACTGGTTATACTTTTGCTCGTTAGCGTTCTATAACCTTTTAATAACCACATCAACCTTAGTATCACGAATGTGTTTCCATTCCGAAAACCACCATAACTTTACTACTCCTTTTTCAGCTATTTCTATTTTCCAAAATTTGATCAATCATATAGAAGTAAAGGAATTTGTTGAGAGATCACTATGATCATGAACACTTGTTCTATTGCATAGTTAGTACAGAAGGTGGCCAGCCTTCAGTACTTGACAAGCAATTAAACAACATGTGGTATCCTACTAGGCTTCTATCACACAGATAGATAGTCATTCGGCAATACCTCCCCTTCTGGAAGGGTTGTTCTTCTCAGCTTACATGAAATGAAAAGAAGAGAAAAGAACGAACTGAAGAGAATTGTATATACGTAAAAAAAAATTATTGCCATAAAATATCTGGCTTTGAATCTACCTCTGAACTATAGAGGCTTGTCATAGGAGAACAAAACATATATGTATTTATATCAACATCAAGTATTATAGCATCGTTTTTCACATGCCTAAATATTTTTGCTATTTCGTCCATCATTCTATGGACCCATGCTCTTCCTCGAGCTTATACACAATCACCTTTGAAACTCCCTCGATATTGAAAATCGAATCTGGGATCTCATTCTAGACATCATCGTTACTAGAATTCTATGCTTGCACTGCAACCTTCCTCGTATAGTAATACGACTCTCTATTAATAAGAAGGAATAAATATTCAATAGGTAAATAATCGACCTAGTTTTTTTATCAAAGATAACTTATACGTCAACACGACCCGATTAGTGGTACTCAATCTCAACATCCATTCCAATACAACTCTCACGGTTGTAATCAGCTCATTACTCGCAGAATCATTGCTGCATTACTACGGTCCACCACTGACCTACTGTCGTCATTCACTTTCCATGAAATCTTAATATCTAACCATACGGAGTCCATATATGTCGTATAGAATTCTTCTAAGGAGTTAACATAATCACCATTCATAATTCATAAAGAACACTCCAAATTCTAACGTACTTTCATGACATGAAGCAGATAAAATTGCAGAAGAGTTTCAATCAAAGCAACGATACCAGGTTAATACCATTCTTAATCATATGCCTTAAATAGAAGACTTAACTCAAAGGTTCGTCTAGTCCTTTTTGAAACATGGTCCTGGCTTATCTCAAGATAGTACCTTCTGAGATAGATAGCCCGCTCATGGAGATTACACGAGTTAAACCTTTACCAACTACTATTACGGTTGGGTATTGCACAGTCATTAAAAGGAATGTCAATCTTCCAAACCATAATACAACCTTCACAACTTTAACCATCATCACTGTATTCCTTTGGCACAAGCGTCTATAATTATCCTCTTACCTTTAAGGTGTCGGCCACCTCTTTGGCCTTTCCTGCTAGTAAAATTTCCTTACAATCAATGTCTTTTTAACCACCTCCAACTAAATTTTCTACCTCACTTCAATCACTGCTTATGTGAAAATGCTTCTCTTAAGTCCTGGTGAGAAAAAAAATCACCATTTTTCCATAAGTCATTGCCTTAGTCTTTAGATGTGAACATTGCCACGACTGACTCTCGATCCTACTTAGGACGTCTTTTATCTTGGGTCCTTCTTACCTTTACAGTTCTGACCTCCGTTGGTTCAATCTATACTTTCTCATGGCTTAACATGTGCCCCACTTGGCATTATTATAATTACGTCACAATTCCTATATCAATATTTATATTCTAGAGAACTTTGAATATTACCATTCTCCTTGTAAAACTTCTAAGGTTATCCTTGAATCATTCCTCCTGTATTCCCTAGATACATGGCATATCAAAATACCATTTACTAATACTAGAACCATTGTCTATGTACTTCTAAAAAATTTCTCTACTGATCTTTAAAGGTTGTCGTTACCTTAATCCTTTCCAATTCATACTGTCAAACTCATACTATCCCTATTAAGGGTGAAATGCCAACCTTTATGCATTCCCCTAGGATTCATTTTAAGTTACCGATGTTCTATCCTTAATTCCACCTTTAGAAAAAGTACATGCATCCTTCCATGGATAAATCAAGTCATATATCCCTAATGAAGGTGACTTATTCAATCATTCCCACCTCGATAGTATAGGCATAATTTTACAATAACATCTGTATTTAAAATGAGGTCAATCAATATGGCCTCCAAAAGATAACAACGGTTATCCGCTTTTCTTTCCTAATTTGGTAATGACAACAGGGATGTCCTGGAAGATATTGGTCGTGTTCAACGTGAACTTCTTCTTAATAATTCCTTATTTACTCTTGTTGTTTATCTCAACAGTCATCTCAATGTTGGGATATCTTTCACACCTGGTGTCTCCCTTTCTGGGTATCATGACCCCGATCTTACACTTCACTTTCTTGAAGGTCACTTCCTTCATCCAATTTTCCTAATTTCTTACTTTCTTGTCTCCTCAGTCTATCCGCGTCTCCTTGTTTATCCTTCGGACTATCTCAAGGTTTCCTCAAATCCTCCCAACTTACAGGGGATAAAATATATGTATCTCTTATGCCTTCAACCATCAATTTTAACTCATGGTGAATCACCCTCATCCTGACGATTACATACTTTTCTATTTCTATTGCTACAAGTCTTTAGGGTTTCCTCATACCCAACTCCCTTATCATTCGTCAAACTCTATTGCCTGTATATTCCTTTCCACTTCAGTTTCTTTTTATTTTCCTTTCTCTTATCATTATTTCATGAACCAACACAACATAAACATTGATTTCAAACATCCCGTCATTCTGGATTCGTGTCCTCAGAACGAATCTTGACAACTTTTACAACTTAGATTCATAATTCATCATACTCGTCTGCCTTTGTTCTGGCTCTAAAGCTTTTACACTATCTCTATAACCTTGGGAAGTACTTTCCTGAAAACAATTGACTGAACTTAAATCAGTTTATTATAATCTCTTGCTCCGTGCCTTCCTTGGCCTTTTACCAGCGGGTGGCCTCTCTCTTAGGAGGGTAAGTGACAAAAACAGTCTTTTGTGATTCGTCAATCATTTAGAATCTCAAATGATTCCTATATTTCCTTTAGCCCGGCTCTTGCCTTGACTGGGTCAGCTTGTTCCTTGGAACTCTGAGAGCTTAGCGACTTAAAGGTCTTGAAAGAATTTCTCACCGCATTGTTTCCTTCGGGTGATGGTTGGGGATAATAGTCTAGGTTCTGTCTAGAAAGGTCCATAAATTGTCGTATAGGAGTGCCGTCTCGGGTCTCCTTTCCTTACTCAACTTCTGTTTCCTTAGTCTGAACGTTCCCTCCTCCTCCTCATAATCGGGGTCATCCTACATGTTTTAAATCCTCATTTTCCACTTCATTATGTTATGGGTTCCTTCTATCTTGATGGCGACCTCCCTGACTATCACGTTCAGGGTTTGCTCTAAATCTTATTCCTCAAACTAGCTTTCATCTAAGATCTCATCTTTAAGCTCTTGAACATTTGGAACCCAAATTCTGTGAGAATACCTCGTTATTCCCTTATCATCTTTCTTTGTATTAATCTCTTCTCCAGTCATTGACTTTCTGCCTTCATTCATCACTTTTTCTTGGCACAATATGATCTATTTCGATAATTCGGGCTGTATTGCAATCTCAAACAGCGTTTCGGTACCGGCTCCGATTACCTTCACTTCTATTTCCATTTTCTCAAAATCTCTTATCAACTCTCCCAAAGACATTTTCATCTTGAGTATCTCCTTTATACTAAGGGCATTAGCCACCATTTTGGCTTTCGCTGGATGATAAAGAATCTCATAATCATAATCATTGATTAGCTCTAACCACCTCCTCTGGTGCATGTTGAGCTCTTTCTGCGTGAAAATGCACTAGAGCACTTATGGCTTGTGTAAATCTCGCACTTCTCTCCATACAAGTAGTGCCTCCAATCTTTAGGGCAAAACTATTGCCACGAGCCCAAGCTCATGGGTGGGGATATCGAATTTTATATTCCCTTAATTGTCTTGACGCGTACGCGATTACCTTGTTGTGCTGTATAAGAAGCACCCTAATTCCTTATGCGAAGCGTCACTACAAATCACAAAATCTCCTTTTCCATCTGGCAACGCCAACATAGGGGCCGTCACCAACCTTTGCTTCAGTTCTTAAGAGATGTTCTCGCATTTTTCTATCCATTCGAACTTCTCAGTCTTACGAGTAAGCCGCGTTAAAGGGGCTACTATCTTTACAAACTTGAATGAACCTCCGGTAGTGACCGACCAATCCTACCTCTGGTAGTCGCCCTAACCATGGTCATCAATTCCTCAGTGGTCCTTTATTCATTCTTGTCAGGATCCTTCATGGCATCCTTCTCAGCAATAATCCCTTCTAGGACAACATCCTTAACCGCTACATCCTCAATATGAACATCATTCGGTCCTGCGCTAGGATGCTCTATCGGATCTACAATCTGATCTCCAACAAGTAATAAAACATCATCGCGCTGTTGCTCTTCAACCTCAGGGTTCGGAGTCCCGCTACCATAAACGATAATAAACTACGCTTCTATCAGGATATTTATAAGGGTTCCCATAAGGGTTTTAACTGTCAGTACTATGTTAGGTAGTCCAACTATGAACTTGGCAAGAGTTCTTATTATCTTAGTGAACTTATTATTTTAACGTCATATCATCTCTGAGGTTTATAACCCTTGGATCTGATACCATTTCTGTAACACCCCCAAATCCGGGGTCGGGGATTCGGGTTGTCACGAGTTCCATTTCCCTTATCAATACTTAATCTTAACAGTCAACCAACTACTGAGTACTGTGACCCCACAATATACACACCATAAGTTATAGTCTCAGAGATGAATACCAAAAATAACACAAGTCATTTTATTCCACAATTATAAACCATTTCACCATAAAAAAGGGTTTTTGTATAATTTACATATTCTTTGCCATTATTACAATTCATAAATATACATAAGTCTAACACAACAAAAGTTGAAAGCCTAGCCTACTGGTAGCTCCTACCTCAGCTACAACGTCATCAATGCCTACAGGAAACTGCGGAACGTTTCCTAACCACTCACGAATTGGGAGCTTGATCCTGTTCATCTTGTCTATCTGTTATTGTGTGATGAGAGAAGAAAGCAAGGGTGAGCAACAAGCCCACCGAAATAATATGTATAATAATTAACAATATATGAGCATTCTCATAGTACTCATGAAAGTCTTGGTCAAAAAGAAATGAACCAAGTTGATATCTTAACGCGACCAAGTCGCAAAATATTCAGTATATATATACATATATACCTTTCACAATCTTTGAAATCCTCTGTCTTGTATAATATACACAGAGTTCCAGTTTATAACTGTATAAAAATATCGTTGCAAGGTGATCTCATATATCTAACCTTGTCTCAACGTTTTTCTGAAAATCTTGGACATGCACAAGATAATCATTTACTAGATATAAGTTTAAAAGATGAAGTTACAAGATACTCCAATATACTTATATCTTTTCCGAATACTACTTGAACTACCACCGTTCAAGGTATAATCCGTTTCAAAAGTTCATCACATAGATGAGACTACAAGATAAGTTTTGAATAGATTCAATCCTTGAAATATCATTATAAATAATGAAGTTACGAGATACTTCATTAAGTCCCGATATATATATACACCTATATATATATATACATTTCATACACTCCTTGAAAACCTCTGTTATGAAAATTATAAACAGAGTTGTAATATCCAATGAATTTGGAAAGAAGAAAACCTTGGCATAAACCTGATATCTTGCTGATCAGGCAAAGATACCAATAAGTAACCTTTTCTACTTGTAGATGGACGAATTCCCCACTAGTCATCACCCTGGCCGCAATAGGACCTTATGTCGGACTGCCACTCAGCCACTTACGCATTTGATGGACTCCCACTGAGCCACTTACTCTTTCATGGACGCCCACTGAGCCCATGTTGCTTATGCCGACTCAAATAGATGAACTTACTTCCCGAACGATGGGCAAGTAATCAAGATGTTTTCTCAAAACAGCAACCTTGTTGCGAATGTAAAATACACCACTGAGCCGGATCCCTCAGGTTTTGAGCGAGTATTTAAATCCCCTTCGAAAGGAGGATCTTAAATATAAAAATGAGTTTTGGGATCCGCCCTAACCTTTAAAATCATTTTGAAGACTCGAAAATATTTTTAAGAATGTTTGGAGTGATGCTGATTTAATAAAATAAATCAGTCCCAATATATTAGAAAATATCTGAATATTATTATTTAAATAATATTCCCATAAAGAATAATCTTTATAAAAATAATTGAAGTAGAAGTTTTAAAACTTATACTGAAAATTAATATTTAATAACCAAAGATATACTTATACGAAAGTACTATCTTTATTTGAATAATCAAAAGTGAGTTTGATTATCGACACATTATTCTTTAATAAAATACAGAATAATAATTAGTAAATAATCGGAGTCATAAGTCCTCGAATGAATATTCAATAATAATATTCATTAATAAAATAAACGGAGTCATAAGCCCTCGAATGAATATTTAAAATAATATTCATTAATAAAATAAAGTTATCGAATAAACCTTCTTCGATTCATAGTTTTGAAAACTATATCTATATATATATAAATATATATAATATACTCAGGAACATCGACTCCCGGTTTTAGAAAATGTTCACCTTTGGGTCCCCTATACTAAGGGTATACGCAACTACTGCTTATCTCTAGCATATGTATTATACAACTTATAAGCATTTGAATCAACAATATATATCAAGATTACGAAACAGACATGTATATATACCATATCACATGCTCCAATATATCACAAGATTTGCTAATTAACCACCATGCATCTATCACAAGATAATGCATATACATATGTATACATCACAACAACAGTATAACAGGTAGAAAACTTGCCTGAGTGCTCCCGGATAGACTTAAGCTTAGAGTGGGTCTGATAACCTATGAACAAAAACATAAGTCGGAATTAAACCCCGGTCGCTTAAGAAACTAGACTTTAACCAATTGAACCCTAACGTTTGCTTTTGCGTTTAACGATTCACTTACGTCGCTCGAGTACCCTCGGCTCCACCATTTTTAATAAATTAACCATTAAGAATTTTAAAGCGATTCTTTCGCGAGTACCTTACCAACTGCCTAATCCACATAACATAATTGTTTCATACCCCAATTAGTCATTTAAAGTCCTTAACCAAGGTTTCAAAGTAAAGTGAGGGGTAATGGTTCGGTCGCGAAATGCTCTTACTTAAAACGGTCGTTTCTCCTAAACCGTACATCGGATTCAAACAAACCATATATCAAAACGAAGCTCGTAAAATGAACTCATGGCAATGGTCAAAACCTAACAGTGAGTTCACGGGTCCTAATGTTAAGAACAAAAACAGTCTAGGGTAATCAGACATTACGACGGCTATGTTTACGCGATTACCAATTTCGTACAACTCCAATTCAATTCACAAACAACCCACAATCATCACCATTCCACCATCATTCAACCACAATACAATATCATTCAACCATAACTCAATATCTCAACTTATTCATCTAAAGCAAGTCAAAAATGTGGCAAAGAACTTTAAATCCAACAAGTATCACTCCTAACTCCAAAATCAACAAAACCACTTACTAAACAAACCTCTAAACATGATTACACACCCATTACACTAACCCATCATCTAAACATTAGGAAATCCAAACAACACAACTTAAGACTAAGATCATGAAGAGTTATACCTTCCTTGAAGCTTTTAATCCATGAAATATCCTTGGAATGCCCATGGAAGCCTTAATCTAACCTCCTACAAGCTTGATCTTTCAAAGAAATCAAGAACACAAAAATTAATTTCAAGAAAGTACTATTCACCATCTTCTTGAATGATTTATAGGAAATGCTAGGAAAGGATTTTGAAGCTAAGATTCCTAGGAAGTATGTAACTTAACTAGGAGAAGCTAAGATAATTACCTTGGAATTAGCAAGTGGAGGAGCTTGGACTTCCCTTTTTCTAAGAAAGAAGCCGAGAGCTTCATGAAGAAAAGAGAGGAAATGAATGTTTTGCTTGCTTGGTGTATTTGTGTGGTGTTTTGTTAGCTTGGTTAGTTTAGAATTTACCACGGTAATAATGTTTGGCTACAAATCAACCAACAAAACAATCTCACTTGTCATGCTTATGTCACCTTTCTTATGTTATCCATTTGCCACATGTCTTTGTCTTGTGGCCGCTATAGGACCTTATGCTGGACTGCCACTCAGCCACTTACGCATTTGATGGACTCCCACTGAGCCACTTACACTTTCATGGACGCCCACTGAGCCCATGTTGCTTATGCCGACTCAATAGATGGACTTACTTCCCGAACGTTGGGTAAGTAATCAATTCATTTATCAAAACATCAACCTCGTTGCGAATATAAAATACACCACAGAGCCAGACCCCTCATATTTTGAGCGAGTATTTGGGATCCGCTCTAACTCTTAAAATCATTTTAAAGACTCGAAAACATTTTTAAGAATGTTTGGAGTAATGCTGATTTAATGAAATAAATCAGTCCTGATATATTAGAAAATATCTGAATATTATTATTTAAATAATATTCCCATAAAGAATAATCTTTATATAAATAACTTGAAGTAGAAGTTTTAAACTCATACTTGAAATGAATATTAAATAACCAAAAATATACTTATACTAAAGTACTATCTTTATTTGAATAATCGAAAATAAGTTTGATTATCGAAACATTATTCTTTAATAAAATAAAGAATATTATTTAATAAAAGAAGCGGAGTCATAAGTCCTCGAATGAATATTCAAAATAATATTCATTAAATAGAATA
This sequence comes from Apium graveolens, assembly GCF_009905375.1. NCBI lineage: Eukaryota > Viridiplantae > Streptophyta > Magnoliopsida > Apiales > Apiaceae > Apium > Apium graveolens. Next base: position 156,935,609 of record NC_133651.1, on the reverse strand, counting down.
AACAGAGTCATAAGTCCTCGAATGAATATTCAAGATAATATTCCTTAAATAAAATAAACCGAGTCATAAGTCCTCGAATGAATATTCAAAGTAATAATCATTAATAAAAATAAAGTTATCGAATAAACCTTATTCGATTAATAGTTTTGAAAACTACGTATATATATATATAATATACTCGGGAACATCGACTCCCGGTTTTAGAAAATGTTCGCCTTTGGGTCCCTTATACTAAGGGTATACGCAACTACTGCTTATCTCTAGCATAGGTATTATGCAACTATAAGCATTGAAATTAACAGATAGATAACCAGATTACGAAACAGACATGCATATATATACCATATCAGCATGCTCCAATATATCGCAAGATTTACTAATAACAATCATGCACTTATCACAAAATAATGCATATACATATATTTACATCACAACAACAGTATAACGGGTAGAAAACTTGCCTGAGCGACTGGGGGTGATAAATGGTTTGGGACGAGTCTGGTAACCTATAAACAACATATAAGTTGGAATTAAACCAAAGTCGCTTATGAATCTATACTTTAACCAATTAGACTCTAACACTCGCTTTGCGCTCAATGATTCTCTTAAGTCGCTCGAGTACCCTCGGCTCTACCATTTTTAATAAATTAACCATTTAGAGTTTTAAGCCGATTCTTTGGCAAGTGCCTTACCAACTGCCTAATACACTTTACATAAATGTTTCATACTTCAATTAGTCATTTAAGGTCTTTAACCAATGTTTCAAAGTAATGCGAGGGGTAATGGTTCGTTCACGAAACGCCGTTACTTAAAACGGTCGTTTCTCCTAAACCGTACATCGGATTCAAACGAACCACATATCAAAACGAAGCTCGTAACATGAACTATCTAATCATGGCATTGGTCAAAACCTAACAGTGATTTCTCGGGTCCTGATGTTAAGAACAAAACAGTCTAAAGTAAATCGGACATTACGACGGCTATGTTTACGCGATTACCAATTTTTATCCTACTCCAAATCAACCACCAATCAACCTCAATTCAACCATACAACCCAACTCCATACATACAATGCTACAACAGCCCCAACAACTCAATATTTCCAATTTTATACTACTTCCCAACATGAACTAAAAGCTTTACTTAAGTTCTTTAACTAATCAACAAGGTTTACAACTCCAAACACATCACAAAACCAACACATCTCTAAATACATAATAATCAAGCTTTTCATGAACCATACCAAACACAAAATCTCTAAATATACAAAAGTAGGGCTAGGCTATGAGATTATACCTTCCTTGGTGAGTAAAAGTAACTAAGGAGCTTGGAATCACCCTTGAAAGTCCCTACCAAAGCTTAATCTAAACAAAAACTCAAGAACAAAATTTTAAGTTCTTGAAAAACACTATTCACCCTCTTCTTCCATGAATTTTTGGAAGAGATTGTGAAGGAATTTGAAGCTTAAACTTATAGGATAGCTATATCTATGCATAAGGAATCTTAGATAATTACCTCACTAATTAATGAAGCTTGGAACTTGGATTTTGGTTTTTTTCTTCTTGAAATGGAAAAGAGGCCGAGAGCTTTGTTGCTTGAAATAGGAAGTCAACTTGTGTTTTTGGTGAAATAATTTGTTGGTTGGTTGTTTTTGCTTTTGTTTTAATTATTTACCTTTTAACCATGGTAATTTTTGTGTGGCTTGAAATCAACCACACTTCCTTCCCTTTTGGTCATGCTTAGGTCATCAATCCTATGTCATCTTCCCATGCTTTTCCTCTTCTTATTGGTTTGATGACATCATCCTCACTAACCTCTTTGATTAGCTTCTAATTACTTGGCTAATGACCGCTGATCTGTTATACGGTTCGCTTAACTTTCGTTTTCGTTTATCGTTTGAGGGATCATACCCGGGATCTTATTACTTGGGTTTCCTTAACCTTTCTCAATACATTATATTCCTTTTATGATCCTCTCTTATAATCCTTGAATTTAAATCCTTTTTATCATGTTACCTTATACTCAATTCTTTCAGTATCTATTGGATTTTCGGGAAAAATCAAAGTGTTCGAATTTGGATTCTGACGATCTTTACATACACTTATATATCATATAGAGTACTAATAAGACCTCAGAATAACAATAAAAGAACCCTTACATAGTGTGGCATGAAAAGTTTTCTTATTCAGCAATATCAGCAAAAACACTATTCATAAGGGTTACAAAAAGTTCAAAATTTTGGGGTTATTACATCGCATTTCTGCAATCGTAAGTTCACTTATATGATGCAGCACTACAATGTGAATCATCGTATTGATACTGCCTATCATCCGCAAACTAATGGTCAAGCTGAAGTGTCTAATAGAGAGATCAAGCGTATTCTAGAGAAAGTTGTTCGTCCGTCAAGAAAAGATTGGTCTTTGAAGCTCGATGAAGCTGTTTGGGCTTATATAACAACATACAAGACTCCACTTGGGATGTCCCCATTTCAACTTGTCTATGTTAAGGGATGTCATTTACCTGCGGAGCTTGAGCATAAGGCTTATTGGGCATTGAAGAAGTTAAACCTTGATCTAGATACAGCTGGGAAGAAGCGAATGCTTCAGTTAAATGAACTTGATGAATTTCGACTACAAGCATACGAGAACAACAAAATGTCAAGGGAAAAAGTAAAAAGGTGGCACGACAGGATGTTATCTCCTAAGTCATTCGTGCCGGGGCAACAAGTTCTTTTATTAAACTCTCGTCTCCGACTTTTTCCTGGAAAGTTGAAATCAAGGTGGTCTGGACCATTTATCGTCAAAACTGTGTTTCCACATGGAGCGGTGGAGATTTTTAAGAACTTACCGGGCGAAGCATTCAAGGTTAATGGTCAGAGATTGAAGCACTATTATATGGACATGGCAAACCGGGAATTGGTTAGTGTCGTTTTATTGTCAACTTGATCGAACTACTCTACGTCAAGCTAATGACATAAAAAAAGCGCTTCTTGGGAGGCAACCCAAGATTTGAGACTATAGGAACCTTTAGAAGTTAGTACTCTATCTAAAACCCCAAAAAAAATCAGAAAAAACAAAGGCAGAAAAAAAATTTCCAGAGACCTCCTAGGCGCCCGCCTGAGATCTGGGGCGACGGCTTGGGAGCTGAGGCGCCCGCTTGGAAAGCTGGGGCGGCCGCCTGGAGCCCGTCTGTTTGAATTTTTTTTACATCCTTATAAAAAAAATAGAAAATCACAAAAAAAACACACCCATAACCCCATTAACCCACGAAATTCCTCCTACAAACAAGTCACAAACCCCACTCTAATTCAATTTCTAAACCTAAATCTTACCCTATATATACACACAACCTCTCCCATATACTTTCAACTTAAAAACTCTCTCCTACACACAAAACACAAATCTCAAACACTTATTCTCAGTTTTAATGGCCCCTAAGAGATCTCGAACTGTTGATAGCAGCAGCACCATTCCTACTGCTGATTCTTCGAGGGGTACTGCTGCGAGATCCCGATTGGTGGATAGGGCTGCTGAGGAGGAGTATGCTTGGCTTCTGACGAAGCCGATTCTGAAGGAGAGGGGGTTTTTGCCATCGGGGAGGGATGGTGAGTTATTGCCGATGATTGCAGAGAAAGGGTAAATTACTTTTTGTGAGTCGCCGGAGGCAGTCCCAATGAGTGTGGTTCGCGAGTTTTATGTTAATGCCAAGGCCGACAAGAATGGGTACACTTTTGTTAGGGGGCTTATGGTTGATTACCAGCCCGAGGCGATTCGCCGTGTTATTGGGCAGCGACAAAGGAAGCCCTAGGAGGAGAATTTGAACGAGAAGACCCCCGAGGATTTTGATTTTGATTCGGATTTGATTATTGCTACTCTCTGTCAGCCGGGCACGGTGTGGAAGTTTAAGACGGGATCTAACGAGTATCGTTCTTTTCCGGCCGTTGCGATGAACAGGTAAGCCCGTGCATGGAATGCCTTTATTTGTGCTAATAGTTTGCCTTCTTCGCATGCACATGAGGTTACAGTTGAGAGAGCCAGGTTGTTGGGGAATTTTGAATGAGGAGTATTATGTGGACCTTGGTGAGTTCATCTACCAAGGGATTTTGAAGTTTTTGAGGGGGAGGTCGCATAACAACATCCCTTATGCCTCTGTTGTCACGAAGCTGTGCAAGGCAGTTGGAGTCCACTGGCTTTCTTATGAGCAGCTGCAGATGCCTGCCGCACCTATTGATTCATCGAAGCTGAATGTGATGCAGAAGTGGACGGGTGGAGAGCCTGAGGAGCATGGTTTGGGATATCGTCTTCCAGGAGGACGTCAAGCAGCTGGTGCTACGATGGCTAGGCCCAGTCAGGTTCATGGCGAGGCAGGTTCTTCTAGAGCCCAGGGAGGCGATGGTTCAGGGATGGCTGATGCCCAGTACAAGAGGCTTTCCAGGAGGATGGATGCGATGTACGAGTCGCATAGTAGGTTTGCACAGGAGCTCACCCTAGCACTTGGGACTGCTTTTAGAGGCCTTGGAGTTGACATCCAGTGGCCCATTTTTGGTGAGGACTCTGCTTATCCGCCTCATGACATTCCACCCTCTGAGGATGATGATGATGATCTTTCTAAGTAGGTATACCCTGTGTTCCTTTCTATTACCTTCACTGGGGACAGTGAAGATTTTAAGTTTGGGGGTGGTAGTTAAGGAACATATTTGTGTGTGTGTCATGTAGTTGCATATTCATGATAGTTTAGTTCATATAGTTACATATTTTTTGCCATATAGTTTTTATTTTTATTTTTATTATTTTATAGCTTTATTTATCATGTCATTTAGCTCATGCATATACCATGATCCCTTTTGTGTTGCTTTACTAATTGATATGTGATATTGATGAGAGTGTAGTGATAGCGATAGAGTGATGTTGAATCTTGTTAGATTGACATACATGCTAGAAACACTTGTAATTTCACAAAGTCTCAGAGTATGCTTAAGGACTAGATTGTTGTCATGGTTTGATGGTTTTTGAGGTTAATTTATTGATTATGCTTAGAATGTATGATAGGCTCTTAACGATAAAATGCATGAAAAGATAAAATTGGAGTGAAAATTGAAATTCATTGCTAGTCGTGGCTAGGCGTCAAATGGCTAGTAGCCGGCTCGTATTGTATGCGAGTAGTCTAGGGTTGAGCAAGATGGAGCGAAACGCACTTGCTCAGAAATGAAAAAAAAGAAAAGAGAAAAAAAGAGAAAAAAAGGAAAAAAATATGGTTTAATGCATAATTGATCACGAGTGAGCTCTTTGGTATTAGAGTTATTAAGTTCTTAGGGGATTTTGTGCCTAGTGACCTAAGGCTTTTCTAGTATGGGATCCGCTAACCTAACGCTCGTTAAATGGATGCCATTGCATAAGTGTTTTGTGGACCTCACTCATTGCACGATCAAATAAGCATTTGTTTATTGTGTTGAATAAAAGCATGATTCCGTAATAAGCTCCAGTGATCTTGAAGTGTTATAAGTCATTTTATGTCTAGAATTTATTCTTCGTATAATCATGTGATTGTCTTGAGGATAATTGAGTTATGATAATTGATCTAGTTTCGAAGCATATCTGTTAAGCATTCGCACATACCACGTTTCTAGTTGTATGTTAGTTTGCGTGATTTGATTGATCTTTAGTCACCTAATTGCATTTGTTGAGATGTCATGTGTTGGTTGGTTTAGTCATTGCGATGGGGATCGTTGCATTTCATGTAGTTTGCATTCATGCATGTTTTTATTTTGTTTTTGATTCTGTGATGCTTGAGGACAAGCATCGATTTAAGTTTGGGGGTGTGATAAGTGACATTTTATACCACTTAGAACGTCTTATAATGGCTTGAATTAATGTCTTGAAATCAAGTATTTTGTGTATTTGACGTATTTTTCTAGTATTTTTGCATTTCAGGGTATAACTTGCGTATGTAGGAAGAATTCTTCATAATAAGCCTAGGGAAGTACATGGAATCAGTTGCGGGAAGTTGTGCGAATAAATCAGCAAAATCAGGAGCAAAACAGTCATTTTTCCAGAAGCATGCCAGGCGCCCGCCTGGGATATGGGGCGGCCGCTTGGGAGCTGAGGGGCCCGCTTGGAAAGCTGGGGCGGCCGCCTGGGGTCGAGAATTTTAATGCTGGATTTTTAATTCGTGTTCTATTGGGCTTCTAAGACTGCTGATTCTTGTAGACTTCTATATAAGTAATATTTAGAGACGTTTCACAAAAAAAAACAATCAAGTATCAATCAAGCAAGGAGCAAGGAGAGAAGATTAAGAAGACCGTTTTAGCACACCGCAACGAAGAAGAGGAAGCATACGATTTCTTGTGATTCTTTTATTCGTTGTAACAATGGATGCTAGTTTTCTTTACTTTGAACCTTAATACTCTTGTGACGTACTCTGGTTTTAATAAGTATTTTATTAGTTTATATTGTCGTGTTATTATCATGTTTTCATATGAAGCCATGGTGACGAGGAGTTCTATCATGGGCTAATCGTGATCACGGGGTTGTAGTGGATTTACTATGGATTTCTTTAGTTAATTGTTTAATACCTTGGTATGTGATGATTGTATGATATCTAGTATAGGTTGTGCTTATTCATCTTATGTGCGTCGCGAACATATAAGATAGCCTGTTAATCTCTTGTGAAGCGACAGTGAATCTTGAGTTTTAGAACTTGCCATGCTAGCATAGGTTCATGTATTTGTATGCATGATTAGTGGGTAACTCTAACCGTTTTACTTACCCTGTGTAATCATAATGAATAACTTGCACTTAAATCGTTATGTTGTCAAATTCTGTATACATATAGGGTCTCAACATAATTGATGCCTATTCAACTTCTATCTTAATTGTGGATGCTTGGTAGAATGGTACTTGTACAACGAAAGTTGGATTTTATCAGTTTCGTGTTGTTCTATTAATATCATCATCGTTATATGCTAAGGGTAATAACAATATCTATTGAAGGAAGTAGTAATGAAGTTATGATCTCATGTATGTTTAATATTGTTAATTCAAGTGTTAATTTAAGTGTTTTATTTTCGTAGTTAATCGTAGTTAATAATTAGTCAATCAACCTTAAGTGTTAGTGTCTTGACATTGAGAAGTAATCATACATTGGTGAGTAAGTGTTAATTAAATATAATTAGTCTGAGTCTCTGTGGGAACGAACTAGAAATCATTCTATATTACTTGTGAATGCGTATACTTGCGTGAATTATTAGCGCATGCTTTGTGCCTAACAATGTTCACCTTTGGGTCCCCTATACTAAGGGTATACGCAACTACTGCTTATAGCATAGGTATTATGCAGTTTATCAGCATTTGAATTGATAATAAAATCTCAAGATTTCACAACATGCATATATATACCATATCAAAATGCTCCAATATATCGCAAGATTTGCTAATAACAGTCATGCACTTATCTCAAGATAATGCATCAATATATTTACATCACAACAACAGTATAACGGGTAGAAAACTTGCCTGAGTGTTCCGGGGTAGAATTATGCTTAGAGTGGGTTCGGTAACCTATGAACAATAACATAAGCCGGAATTAGACCACGGTCTCTTAAGAAAATAGTCAAAACTCACTCATACCCTAACGGTCGCTTACGGTCGCTTATATGCTTAACGATTTACGTTAATCGCTTGCGTACCCTCGGCTCCACCAATTTTAATAAATTAACCGTTACAAATTTTAAGGCGACTCTTTCGCGAGTACTTTACCAACTGCCTAATCCACCTTACATAATTGTTTCGTGCTTCGATTAATTATTTAAGGGTCTCAATTATGGTCTCAAAGTTACTCGAGGTTTCGGGGTTCGCTCGCGAAACGCCATTCCATAAAATGGTCATTTCTCATCGCTCGTAACTCGGATTTAGGCGAACGACATATCAAAATGAAGCTCGTAACATGAACTATCTAAACATGGCAAAGGTCAGAAGCTTACAGTGAGTTCACGGGTCCTAAAGATTCTTGAAAAACAGTCTAAGGAAAATGAGCATTACGACGACTATGTTTATGAGATTCCCAAAATAATTACCACTCTAAATCCTCATCAATTCACTCACAGCCACCAATACAAAAATATTCAACCATCATACTACAACTCAGTCCCCAACTCCAAGTTTTACCAATTTATCCAACCAATAAAAGACCCAATGTTCAAAACCAATATAAATCCACCAAAACTACTTATAATCAAAGATCAAGCCTTAATACAAACAATGCTTCAATAAAACTTAATGGAATCATAAAATCAAAGCTAGGGTTTGAATTTTATACCTTCCTTAGATCCTTAAACCACTTACAAGTGATTTTAATCCTTAATAGAGCCTTGATCTATGTTTATCATGTTCAAACTTGCAAAGGAGTTCAAGAAATGAGTTAGAACTTTTGGAGTTACAATTAGTCTGATTTAAATAACTGGAAATATGAGGGTCTTATCATGATTATTTTGACGATACTTGTCAACAAGAGTTGTAGGCCATCTCAATACCTTTCCAACGAGCTATAGAACACAACATTTGACTAAGTATTGAAGGAGATATGGCAGTTTGAAGTTGATGGTATTATTTTAGCCGAGAGCAAGAAGCTTGGAAATGGGGGGAGAGAAATGAAATATTGCTTGGTTGATTTTTTTTTAATGAAATAAAATGCTTGGTTGACAATTAACCTTTCTAAATATATTTGCTTTTTCTTTAATAAAGTGATGATCTCACCTTGATTACATCATCACATGGACACTTGTTCAATCCTTATGGTTGGATGATGTCATCCTCCCCTAATCGCTTTGATTAGTGCTTAATTACTTGGCTAATGACCGCTTATATGTTATACAGTTCGCTTAACTTTCATTTTCGTTCGTCGTTTGAGGGATCATATCCGGGTTCTTATTACTTGGGTTCCCCTAAACCTTTCTCAATATTTTATATTCCTTTTATGATCCTCTCTTATTATCCTTGAATTTAAATCATTTTAATCATGTTACCTTATACTCAATTCTTTCGGTATCTGATGGATTTTCGGGAAAAATCAAAGTGTCCGGATTCGAATTCTAACGATATTTACATACACTCATTTGCTTTATGAAATACTAATAAGATCTTAGGATTTCCATAACAGTACTCCCATATAGCGTGGTCTGATAATTTTCCTTAATCAGCATCATCAACAAAAAGTTACTATTCATTAGTGTTTCAAAAATTCCAAAAATTGGGGTTATTACAGTCTCCCCTCCTTAAAAGGATTCCATCCCGGAATCAGATAGAAAATGAATAGGGATACTTTCTTAGCGGTGCCCTTTCTAACTTTCAAGTCAATTTTCCACATTGTGGTCTACCACCAACTCTGACTAGTTTGATAACCCTTCTCCTAAGCACTTGTTCTTTTTCGATCTATAACCCTTCCTGGTTGCTCCATATAGGTTACGTCTGGTTGCATGTCTTTGTGCTCATATGCCCCTATTTTTCTGGCATCCGGATTACACTTCCTTAACATTGATACGTGGAACACGTTATGAACTTGCTACAGGTTCGGGGGTAGGGCTAGCTCATTTTTCTAACTTCCTAATACGTCTTAATATCTCCAAGGGTCCAATAAATCACAGACTTAAACTTTCCTTTTTTTCCAACCCTCATCAATTCTTTTCAAGGGAATACTTTTAACAATACAAGGTTCCCTCCTTCATACTCTTTGTCCTTTCGGGCCATAGCGGCGTACTCCTCCAGTCAATTTTGGGCTTCTACTAGCCGTCCTTTGATTAGATCTACTATGTCCTTGGTTAATTAGATCTACTTTTCGGCATCTCTTTCTGTATAGGGCCTCGTAAGGTGACACTCCGACACTATCATATCATCCATCATCGTAAGAAAACTCGATACGTGCTAAGTGATCATTCCAAATTCTTTCAAGTCTATCGCACAGACTCTCATCATAGCTTCTTGTGCTATAGGTTTTGCTTCTCAATACCCACTTTTTTCCCGTCCGTAATCGTTAATATCTTTCGTTCCTAATATTATACTGGTTACACTTTAGTTTGTTAGCCTTCTATAAACTTATAACAATTGCGTCAACCTTAGTATTATGAACGCGTTAGAATCGGAACACCACCGCACTGATACTACTTCCTTTCTAGCTGCTTCCATCTTCGAAAGCTTGATCCATCATATAGAAGTAAAAGATTTTGTTGAGAGATCACTATAATTATGAACACTTGTTACACGCATAGTTAGTACAGAAGGTGGCCAGCCTTTAGTACTTGACAAGCAATTAAACAATAGATGGTATCCTACTAGGCTTCTATCACACAGATAGATAGTCATTCGGCAATACCTCTCCTTCTGGAAGGGTTGTTCTTCTCAGCTTATACAAAATGAAAAGGAGAGAAAAGAACGAATTTAATAGCATTATATAAAAATATACTGCTACAAAATATCTGGCTTGGAATCTACCTCTGAACTATAGAGGTTTATCAAAGGAGAATGAAACATAAGTATCTATATCAATATCTAGTATTATCGCATCGCAATTCACGTGCCTGAATATTTTTGCTATTTCGTCCTTCTATGAACCCATGCTCTAGCTCGAGCTTATAAACAATCACCGTTGAAACTCCCTCGACAACGAAAATCGAATCTGGGATTTCATTCTAGACATCATTGTTACTAGAATTCTACGCTTTCCCCATAACCTTCCTCGTATAGTAATACGACTCTCTGTCGATAAGAAAGAATAAATATTCAATAGGTAGATAATCCACTAGTTAGTCTATCAATGATAACTTATACATCACCACGACCCGATTAGTGGTACTCAATATGTTATTCCCTAACAATACAACAAGAATTACATAAGGGGGGTTGAATGTAATTCTGGCTACTTTATTAGATTTATAAAAAATGGTTCTAACTCAATTTATATCTAACTGTTTGATTTGCAAAGTGCGGAATACAGAGTAAAGTAAATCAAATGTAAAGTAATAAAAACTCAGGTCTTTAAAACTTTCTGGTGGATTTGAATGTATCCACCATATATATATATATATATATATATATATATATCAAGAGAACCCTGTGAAGCTTGAATAGCTCACAGCTGCTTTACAAGTTAACAAACAAACTTCAGAGAAATTCTACAGAATACAGCTTACAAATGTTTCTCTGCTAAAAATTATGTTTGCTTAGTTTGTTGGTCAGTTTGTTCTACTAGCTACACTTGGTTTATATATCACCAAGTTTACATGATAATAAGACAGGATAATAAAACAAAACCTATCAAGTCTAATTTCATGCTGCTTCACTACTCTATTCCAGCATATTTGAAAATCTTCATAACTTGCATGGAAATGGTAATGCTTCTTTGTTCTTATTTTCCTACTAAACAGGCTGCCAAATTCCTTTTGCAAACACCCAACGCATATGACTGTGTTGTCACTGTCAACAGATATTTGAATTGATCATCCGTCGGGTACATGCTTTGTTATCTGTCGGGTAGCCTTGTTGATTATCCGTCGGGTAGCTTTGTTGATAATCCGTCGGGTAGCTATTTTATCACTTGACTCCATTTCATTTGTGCAGAATTACAAGACATCCTATATTTACATTTGATCAACCTATTATGCACATCTACTAGTAGTCTACATGATTTATAAGCTACTACATAATCTATACAAAGTTGTTTGCAGAAATGTGCTACATGACTTATTGTTACATAAGCTACTCACCCGATGGATATCAATTAGTCATCCGTCGGGACTATATTGAATCATCCGTCGGGACTATAATTGATCATCTGTTGGGTGCTACAAAATACACTAAGTTAAATCTACTAAGGTGCTTTATTTGGCTTATCATCAAGTACATACCACATTCCTAACAATCTCCCCCAATTTATGTCTACTAGAATTGTAGGCATAAATTAAGAGAAACTTGATGATAATAAAACTTCCTAAAGATAGAGATTAAAAAACTAGTAGATAAAATTGATAAGTGCTACAAATTTCTGAAAGTTGAATAATACAAAGTACACAAAGAAATTGCTCACAATTGTTGTCAAGATACTCCTCTAGTCTGAGCAGATAGATCTATTTCCTTAATTGTCTGGATTTCTTCCCAAGCCTTCTGTTATTTTCTTCAATTTGATTTTGAAGCTGTCTGTGGAATTCAAGTTCATCAGCTTCTGAGAGATTTAGCATTTCCTGCATTTCCAATAGAGTCTCATTACTAGAGATACTCAATTGGTCCTCCAATCTGAAGAATCTTCTAACACCTTTGTCATCCATGAATTCCATCCGCCAATAGGGCTTTAGATGCACTCTTTTTCCTGTAAAGGGAATAGATAGAGTTTTTGGAAGTGAATCTTTGGCTCTAATACTCCTTAGTTCATCAATCCTCTTTAGAACTATTCTTCTTGCAGTCACATTGTATCCAAAGTTCTTTTTGAAGGATGAGTAGACTTTAATCAGAACAGACTGGCTTTCTTGGAGAATCCTGTAAAAAGGCCATATCATCTCTTTCCCTCCCTTGTATCTAAATACCAGTCTTTCAGGAAGATATCTGTAAGCATCAATTCATCTTACTTCTTCCAGTTCATCCAAGTAGAGATTCAAGTCTGAAAATTCCTTGATATCACAAATGTACATGAGATCTCTCTTATTGATTGTGGGTTGGAATTTGGTTAGAGCTTTGGATTTGAGAGATACAGGCTTCACTTTCTTGATAGCTCTAGTCTTTGTCTTCTTTGTCCTCTTTGTCTTAAAGATGGGTAAATTTAGCTCAGGAATTGGTAAACTATCCCAGTCTACTGGCTCATCCTTAGGAACAATTGGTTCACCATGAATATTCCTTGTTGGATCAACCACTTTGAATTCTTCAAATACCACTGAGGGTTTTTATGTCTGAGTTGTAGTTGTAGGCTTTTTGGGAAATTGGTCTTCCAATTCCTCATCATTAATTTTCACTTTCCTCTTGGAATGAAGTTTGTATCTAAATCTTCTTTTCTATTGTGATTCTTCTTGCATTTTCAGATCCTTAGGTTCAGTGATTACAGTTGGTTGTACAGGAGGTTCTGTTGTGGTTTTTACAGCTTGAAACTTGGCCAAGATAGCAACTTGTTCTTTATTTTTCTTTTGCTTCTTAGCATCCAAAGCAGCTTGCTTCTTTCTTTTTCTTCCTTCTTAGCTTCCACAAACAGTGGGTGTCCAACCACCACACAAATCTCCTTACCATTTCTGTAAATTTTAGCAATTCTCCTTTTCAATGCTGAATCAGTTGGATCCTTGTAGAATGAAATAGACCTAGCCAGCAGCTTCTTCTCATCTGGCCTAGGTGTTTCAAATACTGTATCCATAGGATTCTTGTCTGAAAACTTAGAGTAGTTCCTTTTGGCCTTCATGATAAGATCTTTCTTTGGAGATTTGATGCAGGAAGTTTGACCGCTTTTCAGATAGTTCATACTTATGTCATTCACAGAAATTTTCATGACTTTAGAATGATGATTGAAGACTTTGTCTGGCTTCTGAATTGGCCCAAAATTTTGTTGAATATCTGCATCTATCTATCTCCGTTTTTATTTTATTTCCTTCTCTAGAGCTATAACATCAAGCATCTTGGGATTTGATTTTAACTCAAGCTTTTCAGCTGCTCTTTAGATTAGATCAATGCTATCCAACACAGGTGGCTTTGTGAAAGCAATTATTGGCACAATCACTTTGCTGACTTGTATGTTTAGCACTTTTTGCTCCCCCTAACTTCTTGACCCCTCTTGGCCGAATGAGACAATTGAGCTTGATTTCTCCCCCTTAGAAGAGGTTTCTTTCTTCCCCTTTTTGTTATCAGCAAGTTGAGTAGAAGAACAGGTTTGTACTGCCACTAGCCTTTGAAGCAAGTTTATTTGTTGTGCCTGATGTAAATGTATAGTTGTTAGAGAGGCTTCCATTGTTGTCATTCTTTTCTCCAAGGAATCCACCTTGGTTGCAAGATCAGTATGATTCTTCAATTGTCTTTTAATATCAAGCATTGTTACTTAGGTCACCAAAAATATGATAAATTATAACAAAAACTACTAAATAAACTTTATTATAATACACGACCCAAACCAGGAGCCGAAACAGGTTCAAGTATTATTTAGGTTACAACACACACACTAACTTATTCAAAACCAGACACTTTCACTTATTACAGCAACTCATCAGACCTCAGGGTCTGATACAAACTACCTCAGAGGAGCCGGGACCGGAGGCTGACACTCTATGCTGACCTGGTCTTCTAGACATCTGCAATAAATAAATACAAAACAAGCTGCAAGGGTGAGCAATCCATTGCTCAACAGTACCTCTATATGATTAACCAGTAACATGATGTATAAAACAATATAGGAACAGATATTAAACTGATATATGAAAAATCCGTAAAACAGGTATAGACTGGATATCAAAACTAGCATGCTTTGCAAAATAACATCATCTGTAGTGTGCTGTGTAAAAATACCAGAGTTAAATTTTAGCATGCTATTTCCTTTCCAAAACCACTGTCTATTGCTGGACAAATATATCACTGGTCCCGTTACGGGGACTATAAACCATTCAACCTGTATCAGATATATAAAAGAGGATGAATTCTAGGGACAGCTGATCAGTCTATCCCACCACAAATTTCGTTCCGGAACACATAGACTAGCTAGGTCTCTGTCATGCTGGACTAACCGGCCTACCAGTGCGCGCATCCGACTTGGCCTCTTACGCAACCATGCTGGGCCGTTACCTAATAACAGACCTCTTACGCAACTAACCATCCAATATCTGATTTATTTTTTTCCAGTTTCCAAAACCATTTACACCTATCTCCTTTTTAAACAATTACAGCACACATTCTAAAAATCCTCTTTTAATTTTTAATCACAATCTAGAGATAGGCATTTTCAGAAGTTACTTTTTCCCCAAAACCTCGTTCACTAAAACATATTTAAATACGGGGAATACATAACTTAAAACGTTCTGTTCAAGTACGTAATTTAAATCAACAACTATTCATATATACTAACTCTGGCTTAACTCTAATTGACTTGAACTACCGGGTCCTTTGACTCGAACCTACGAAATCAAAACATCCTAGGTTAGACAATCGATTATGCTTGACTTTTCCTCACTAACTAATTACCCAACGCTATAATTTTTTGACTCGTAAGCATATTAATATCAATAGCATATACGCAATAATAGTGCACATAACAATCAGGGTTAATTTGTATTAAACGGGGTATATATATATACTCGATTTATAATTTAAGGAAATTTTTAGGAAAAAAAAATTGGACAGCGACTCCTCTGTTTATAGGTCTACCCGTCGAAACATCAATCGATGTCACATCCCAACAAAATCAATTTGAATCGACTCATAACTAAATTTGTTTAGTCCCGAAAATAATTTATACAACTCATTTTATTTATTAAAATATTTAGGACTCAGAATTATATCATCACCGTCCACCGTCCGCTCGTAACGAGTCATTACGGTACGGCGGCAAAATTTCACGGGTACCCGATTAATTCTCGGGTTTCCAACACGAAACTTCGCCGATTAAGTATTAACAATTTCCCGCATGAAACAATAATTAATATCACAAAATTACTCAAGTAAAATCCTGCAGAAAAATTGCTAAAAATTATTATAATATTCAAATTCAAAATCTGCAAAAACAGAATAGGAATCAAAACAAAAATAAAACCACGCAGCCAACACGCGCGAACGCGCCAGCGAACCAACAAAGCAGAAACACAAACACAGGCGGCACCTCCGCCTTCCCCCTCCAATCACACACCCTTGAACATACACACACAGACACACACATATATATATATATATAGATAAGCACATATATATGCATATAGATCAATGAACGGAAATAAGCCGGAGTATTCACCGGAGAAATCGGAAACCAAAACGGCGGCGAGAGGAAAATCGCCAGGAACAGATACAATCGAAGAAGGGAAGAACAGGAGAGGGGAAAAAGAAACAGAGAGAGAGCAGCAAGAGAGGGAGGAAGAGACAGTGAGAGATTGTGAGGTCGGGAGAAAAAGAGAACAAATGAAGCCGAGGAAGAAAGAGCTGGGTACAGGGGGTTTTGTTATTAAAAAATTTCCTTCCTTAATCTCCTGCTAACACGTGTCCTGTGATGAATATAAAGTAGACACGTAGCATTTAGGATAATTACGCTTGTTTTTGCAACACGATTTGCCTCACAACTTGAAATTAACGAATTTGAGCGTACGAAAAATAATTTCAGAAAATTGTGAAGATAATTTCGAAATGTCATAAATATCCCGAAGTTTTCAAAGATATAATTTTTAAAAATTTTAAAACACTTTTTAAGGTGTGCTTTGTACCCGCTTTTTAATAGATAACGAAACGACGCGCGGGTGAAACGATTCCCGAAAATTTCCAAAATAATTTTAAAATTCTCAGAATATTGTAAACATACTAAAATATGAGTTTCATAATTTTTGAAGAATCCAAGAATTAAATATGGATTTTACAATTTAAATGAATTCAAAAAATCCTTGAAGAATAAATAAATAACAGAATATTGATTTGTAAATTTTGTAAAATCCCTAAAATAATTAAGAAGGTTATAAAATCATAAAAACAATTTTGGAGACAACCCAAATAATTTCGGAAATAAAATTGTCATAAAATCACTTTAAAAAAAATGAAACAAAAATAACGCTGTGCACCAGCTAATTATAAAACACACTACGCAATCCAACAATCACGTATAAACGATGGTAAGTAAACACAGAGACCATGAGTGATATAAACTTCTTTATTAATTATCTACATAATAATTACATATTTAGATATTACAGAAATATACAAGTCGTTATAGCTCTTCTTCATTTTCTTCGTCTTCACCACCAAAAAAATCTTCCAAACCACCAGTCTCAGAGTCAATGTCACCTGCTGTAGAGGGCAGAGCTGTGATTGCATCCTTTGCTCTTTGCATAGACTGTGTGGTGTGCATAAAGTTTAGCATTCTTTCTGCATTGTCATTGCCCTGTCCAGCCAGAAGTTGATATGCTGGAACAGGGTGAGTAAATGTCTCAGCATCCAAGGAGGTAGAATCTATAACAGCTTGACTTTGCTGAGATAGTCCCTCCCTGTTTGTATCCTGGACATTCATTAACTCACTTGCAAAAACATCCACCCTTATTTCTCCTATACCTGCATTTCTCTCATTATCTCTCTTTTCTTGCATCAAGGTCTCACCTTGGCTCCCCACCCTCACCTTCACCATCTAAGATGGGACTGCTCTCACTCACTTTTGCCAGTCCTGAAGAAATGGACCGCATTGGTTCACTCTTTTGCTCTCCTTTTTCCTGGGAGAAACCCAGACTCTCACTCAATTCACTCCCTTCCCTCAGTCCTAGGAGTGATTACACTACTACTAAGTCTTCTGCACTTGTAAGAATTGAAAAAATTTGAGGTTGTGCAGAGACACCCGACGGATGAGGAATATCCATCGGGTTAGCAGTTTGACTATCCGATGGATGACTGTTGTTAAGTTTATCCGTCAAGATACAATCACTACTCGACGGATGATGAATATCCATCGGGATAGAAGAAATAATTGATTTTGGAGTGGAGACTATTATAGATTCTGTGCATATTGATGAAAATTTTGGCACAAATGTCTCAACAGTTTCAGAAAAAAATGGCAAGTGAGCCAACAAATCATCTAGAAGATGATGCTCACTTGCATAGATTTTTGGCTTCTTCACGAGAGTTAAAGATGAAGAATTTGGAAGTGATGTGTTTATTATGTCAATATCCAATGAGTGTGTGGGAGAGTTTGGTGTATCAGGTGCTTCAATTATTAGAGATTTTGGTTGTGACTCCACATTTATTGGAGCCACATCAACCTGACTTTGAGAAGGTGCAGTGACTGGGTCTTTTACACCAGTTTACATAGTGTGTGAGCCTTGTGCATCCCTAAGGGTTTTTGATCTTTTCTTTCGGGCATAAGTTTATGGTGAGCTAGTGTCCCTACCCCTCTTGGTCTGTGCTCCTAGTTGGGAGCTTGTTTCAATGGTAACATCCTTTTAGGAGGATGAAACCAGTAATGAGCTAATATCCTTATTAACAACCATAGTTTGTTGGGAAACTGTGGTGTGGCTAGGTTTGGGTACACTATTCTCACCAGTCTTATCCTTAGGGCTTCTTTGATATTCACCCTGTCCCTCTCCTTTCTTACCCTCCTTCACACTCCCCTCTTTAGGTTTAGTGGATTTTACAACTAATTTCTTTTGAAAGAAATTAAAGGGGGATTTCTTAGCTTTGGATTTAGGAACTTTTGTTGGTTTGGTAGCTTAGGTAGGCAACTGTTGGGTCATTGACACAGTTGCCATAGCTACACTAGAAAGCAAAGAAATTTGTGAGGTTGAAAGAGTGGAGACAGAAGAAATTACCTCACTTACCTGAGGTCCCTCCATTACTGGAAAATAGTGTAAGGGAACCTCCTTGTGATGGTTTGCTCTGTTTAAATCTGCAATGATCCTTCTTTCTTTAACCCAACAATTCAGCTTGTTGGTTGGGTTCTCAATTACAATATCTTCAATAAGATGGTTAGCAAGCATCATAAAGAATCTATCATAGTAGACACTTTTACCTCTCTTATTGATCTCTCCTAACTTAAAGCCTAACTCAAATAGAATCAAATCACTAAAATTGAAGTACTTATCAGTAACTAGCATGTAAAGCATGTTAAGCATAGAAATGTTTATAGAGTCAAAGTTACTAACTTTACCAGAAAACACCTTAGTTGCTACATCACACATATAACTCCATTCCTTCCTAAGACCCAACCATCTAATTTCACTTAGCTTAGAAGTAGTGAGTGCATAGCCCATGGAATTAAGCATATTAACAATATCAGTGTCTGTGTGTGGAGCAGTTACATTGTTATCAGGAATCTTGAAGCATGCTTTAACAATATCACTATTTATGCAAAACTGCTTACCTTTCAGAGTGAATGTGATGGTCTTCTCTATCGAGTTGTACACTAGAGTTGTCCAAATCTCTTCAACAACCTCACAGTAAATGGTGGGTGATTCCGGCATGGCATAGTTGAGTTTGCAGTCTTTCATAAAATCCATCATTTTGTAATAGTCACCAGACTGTTGAATCTCCTTGTTCACCAAAGCTGAGAAGTTGTTTTTCTCATAGATATAATCGGTTTGAGACATGATTATCACTACAGGTGCCATTGTTAGAGATTTGGAATTTGCAGAGAGAGAGTTTGCTTTTGAGAAGAAAGAAATTAGAGCAATTGAATCTTGAGAATGATAAAAGAAATGAATAAAAGTGAATTTGCTTTTATACTATCTCAGAAATAAACTGACAAAAATAATAAAGTAAAATAAAGTAACCAATAAAAATTGCTCAAAATAGCCGTTTAAAAATAAATAAACTGTAAAAATTCCGTCACTTATCCGTCGTGTCATGCTTACAAGCTGTAAGTATACTCGATGGATAATGTTTAGGGAATTAACGGCTAGGATTGAGACAATTCGACGAATGACGATAAATCAGTTATCCGTCGAGTTATAAAATATTCCAGAAAGATAATTGATTTTATTGAAAAATTGTAGTTCGATGGATGATCAAACTCGATGGATAATGATCATTCGTCGGGATGTAAATTCTGACTTAGCTAAAATTTCATCCAAAATAGAAAAATTAATTAAATTTATGGCTGCATTATAACTTGCAAAAATATCAGAAATAATTCAAAAGTAATTAAGCATACCTAATTCACTTACCAACCTTGAAAAGGTGGATTCATCAAGTGGTTTGGTAAATATATCTGCAAGCTGCTTTTCACTTAGAACAAAATGCAGTTCCACGGTACCATTCATCACATGTTCCCTTATGAAGTGGTACTTGATGTCTATGTGCTTTGTTCTTAAATGTTGTACTGGATTTTCAATGATGGAAATTGCACTTGTGTTATCACAGAAAATAGGAATCCTATCCACTTGTAGACCATAGTCCAACAATTGGTTTTTTATCCACAAAATCTGTGCACAGCAACTACCAGCAACAATACATTCAGCTTCAGCTGTAGAAGTAGAAACTGAATTTTGCTTTTTACTGAACCAGGACACAAGCTTGTTTCCTAGAAATTGACAGGTTCCTGTTGTACTTTTTCTGTCTATTTTACAACCTGCATAATCTGCATCTGAATAACCATTTAGATCAAAACTAGAATCTCTAGGGTACCAAATGCCAAGTTTTGGTGTTCCCTTGAGAAATATGAAAATTTCTTAATAGCCACTAAATGAGATTCTCTAGGATCAGCCTGAAATCTAGCACAAAGACAAGTAGCAAAAATTATATTTGGTCTACTGGCTGTTAAGTACAGAAGTGAACCAACCATGCCCCTATAACTTGAAATATCCACAGACTTTTCAGTGGTGTTTAATTCAAGCTTAGTTACAGTGGCCATGGGAGTTTTTGCAGATATGCAATCCATTAGATCAAACTTCTTTAAAAGATCATGAATGTATTTAGTTTGACTAATGAATATTCCATCACTAACTTGCTTAACTTGTAAACTAAGAAAGTAAGTTAGTTCTCCCATCATGCTCATTTCATACTTACTTTGCATCAATTTGGAAAAAAATTTGCAAAGTTTTTCATCTGTAGAGCCAAATATAATATCATCTATATAAATCTGAACAAGTATACTAGAGCCATTAACATTTCTAAAGAATAAAGTTTTATCAACAGTACCTCTTGTGAAGTGATTTTCCAAAAGAAACTTTGATAAAGTCTCATACCAAGCTCTAGGTGCTTGCTTCAGTCCATAAAGTGCTTTCAAAAGATGGTAGACATGATTTGGGAAATTTGGGTCTTCAAAACCAGGAAAGCACTCTTGACATCCATTTGATAGACCTTGAAATTGGCATGGGCTGCATAGGCTATGAAAATTTTGAAGTCTTGCAACAGGAGCAAAAGTTTCATCAAAATCTATTCCTTCTTGTTAACAATAGCCCTTAGCAACCAATCTAGCTTTGTTCCTAACCACTATGCCATTTTCATCCATCTTGTTTCTGAATGCCCATTTGGTGTCAATTGGATTCTTTCCTTTAGGTTTGGGTACCAGCTTCCATACTTTATTCCTTTCAAATTGGTTTAGCTCCTCCTGCATAGCTAAAATCCAATCCGGATCCAACAAAGCTTCTTCTACCTTCTTTGGTTCTTCCTTAGATAGGAAGCTGCTGTATATACATTCTTCTTGAGTTGCTCTCCTTGTTTGAACTCTAGAAGATACATCACCAATGATGAGCTCAAAGGGGTAATCTTTTGTCCATTTTCTTTGTTGAGGTAGATTAGCTCTAGATGAAGAGGCCTCATTGTTGTCTTGATGTGTAACTGAGTTTTGATTATTAGAAACTCCCCCTGAGTTTATAGATCTTTGATTTGAGA
Organism: Apium graveolens; assembly: GCF_009905375.1. NCBI lineage: Eukaryota > Viridiplantae > Streptophyta > Magnoliopsida > Apiales > Apiaceae > Apium > Apium graveolens. The sequence continues at coordinate 156,914,097 of NC_133651.1, read as the reverse complement.
GAGGGGAACTTTCAGTAAGTGATCTATTCTGACTTTCAGCTTTTTTTGATGACCCGATGGATGGTGCATTTTGAGTTCCAACGGATGAAGCTGGTTGTCTCCCGGAGGATAAAGCAGATTATCTCCCGACGGATGAAGCATTTTGCAACTCGATAGATGTTAAATTTTGTGCTTCATTAGTAGTAGATTTTTCTGCATTATCCTTTGCCATTGTTTCCTGATCACTTTCATCATCAGTGTCATCACTGACCATCTCCACATTATCAAATTTGAGGCTCTCATGGTAATCTCCATCTTGTAGTCCTTCAATCTTCTTATCATCAAACAAAACATGTATTGATTCCATAACAATGTTGGTTCTTAGATTGTAGACTCTATATGCTTTACCAACAGCATATCCAATAAAAATTCCTTCATCTTCTTTAGCATCAAACTTTCCATTTTGATCAGTCTGATTTCTCAAGATAAAACATTTACAGCCAAAGACATGAAGAAAATTTAGAGTTGGCTTCTTGTTCTTGAACAATTGGTAGGGTGTCATACACTTTGCTTGATTAACCAAAGAAATATTCTGAGTGTAGCATGCAGTATTTACAGCTTCAGCCCAGAAGTATGTTAGTAACTTTGATTCTTCAAGCATTGTCCTTGCAGCTTCAATAAGTGATCTGTTCTTTCTTTCCACTACTCCATTTTGTTGTGGAGTTCTTGCTGCTGAAAACTCATGCATAATCCCATTCTCTTCACAAAATGCTCTCATAACAGAATTCTTGAACTCAGTTCCATTATCACTCCTGATTCTTCTAACTTTGAAATCAGGATGATTGTGGACTTGCCTTATGTGATTGATGATGATTTCACTAGCCTCATCTTTAGACTTTAGGAAATATATCCAAGAGAACTTTGAGAAATCATCTACAATTACTAGGCAAAATCTTTTCCTTGAGATAGACAACATATTGACTGGTCCAAATAAATCCATGTGTAGCGATTGCAGAGGTTCTTCAATTGTTGAATCAAGTTTCTTTCTGAACGATACTTTAATCTGCCTTCCTTTCTGGCAGGCATCACACAGTCCATCCTTAGAAAACTCCACTTGAGGAATACCTCTAACCAGTTCTTTTTTGACAAGCTCATTCATGGTCTTAAAGTTTAGATGGGACAACTTCTTGTGCCACAACCAACTTTCATCTTGACTTGCTTTACTGAGAAGATAAGTGACAGATTCTGCATTTGATGAGTTGAAGTCATCTAGGTACATATTTCCTTTTCGCACTACAGTGAGAACCACTTTGTTGCTCCTTTTGTTTGTCACAACACAGGCTTCTGAATTGAAGGTTACTGAATTGCCCTTATCACAAAGCTGGTTGATACTCAGCAAATTATGCTTGAGACCATCCACTAGGGCAACTTCCTCAATGATGACATTGTCTTTAGAAATCAAGCCATATCCCACAGTAGAACCCTTGCTGTCATCTCCAAAAGTAATACTTGGGCCAGCTCTCTCCTTGAACTTTGTGAGCAGGGTAGAATCTCCAGTCATGTGTCTTGAACAACCACTATCCAAGTACCACAGATTCTTTCTGTTTCCCTCCACACATCAAAACCAAATCAAGTTTATTTTGGTACCCAAATTTCCTTGGGTCCTGCTTTTTGATCTCATTTGTTTCTTAGGTTTGATCTCATTTGACTTGGGGATATCAGATTCATCCTTAGTCATCTAAGTTAGACCATTGAAACCAGTCATTAAAACAGAATTACCATGCACATTTTAATTAACAGGAAAAGGCATGCTATTTGCAAACATGTTAGTCCAGTAAGGCATGCTAAATGGCATTTGAGGCATACTAAATGCAGCATAATAAGGATTAGGTGCAAATGGCATAATAGCAAATTATGCATTCATAATATGTGCAGATATAGCATTCATAGGCATAGAAGGCATGGCATTCATGTTGGGAAAAGGAGATGGTACAGATATAGGAGTAGGCATGGCAAGTTTGCAATTAACAGACAAATGATTAACACTACCACACTTAACACAGATTTTTCTGGGAGCATACTTATCAGGTGTGTAGTTGTTATGTTTGTCAATCCCTACTTTCCCATTTCTATTGTTTTTCTTTTTAGTTTCTGTTTTAACCTCAATCTTTTCTAATCTGTCATTCAATTACTTGATAGACAGATGACCAACATTCACATTCTTCTCCTTCTTCACTTGACTTGATTCTCCTGTAACAAAGTTTTTGGAAACTGTACCATATTTTTCATTTAACTTGGAAAGTTTGGCTTTACTCACAGGTTTGCTCACAGCCGACAGATGAGGATTTATGTCACTAGACGGATAATCCTTTTGATTATCTGAAGGATGACTCTCATCATCCATCGAGTCCACATCTATTAGCAATCCTTTAACCAAATTAGATTCCAGCTTCTCTTTACTCTTTTTCCAGGCTGCATCACAAAAGGACTCGATACCTTGAACTTTAGTGATTTGAGCATGAACATCTCTGGATGATTTCCATGCCTTAATCACTTCATGTTCTCATTCAAGTTGCTTCTTTAAAATCTCTTATTTCTTCAAGGACTCAGTTAATTCATCCTTAGAAACCTTACATTCTATTCTCAATTTTTCAAATTCAATAAACTAAGACTCTAGCACATTGTTTCTCTCACTTAAAAACAGATTGTTTTCTTTGATTTTAGCATTTTCCTTAGTGAGGGACTTAAGTGTAACACGCAAATGATATAATTCTGTAGACATGTCATTAATTGCATCATTACACTCAGCTTTAGATAAATGTGCAAGGTTAGTGGTGATTACCTGATTATTTGAAGAGCTTGTTTCTGTTTCATCAGACTTGGCCATTAAGGCTAGATTGACATAACTGACATCTTCATCCTCATCCAAACCATCTGCTGCCCAGTCATTTTCTTGTATAATAAAAGCCCTTTCCTTTTGTTTGAGCAACTCAAAATATTTCTATTTATAATCCACAGTCTCAAACTTCTTCTTGCTGGAATCTGACTTTCTACACTCACTGGCAAAATGCCCTGCCAAGCCACATTTGAAACATTTGAATTTTGATTTATCCACCATGTTTCTATTTGGCTTAGCTGCTCCAAAGTTCTTCTTGAACTTGAGCTTGGCAAATCTTCTGGAAAGGAATGCAAGATGTTCATCAATATCATCCATATCATCTTGGCTCAAAGAATCTTCATTTTCAGCTACCAGCCCATTGCCCTTGTTTTCACAGACCTTTGAAGTAGACTCTACAGCTTCTACCTTCACCTCTTTCTCCTTTTCCAACTCAACAACCAGTGCTATGGACCCTCCTCTCTTCCTTCCTTTCTCCATCCTCTCATCTTGCTCTATTTCAAGCTCATAAGTTTTCAGGATGCCATATAGTCTCTCCAAAGTAAACTCCTTATAATCTTGAGAGTTTCTCAATGAGACTGTCATTGGTTTCCATTCCTTTGGAAGAGATCTAAGGAACTTGAGATTGGAGTCTTTTATCTGATAGACTCTTCCATACAACTTCAGAGCATTTAACAGTTTTTGAAATCTACTAAAAATGTCAGTGAGAGACTCGCTATCTTCACAATGAAAGTGCTCATATTGCTGAATTAGCAGCTGCATCTTATTATCCCTTACTTACTCAGTACCATCACGGATAATCTGAATTGTGCCCCAAACCTCCTTGGTTGTTTTGCAGTTAATGATATTATCAAACATATCGCCATCAACTCCATTGAATAATATATTCATGGCCTTCTTGTCTTTCCCGACTTGCTCAATATCAGGATTTGACCATTCATGCCTAGGCTTGGGAACCGATGGTTCATTGCCTGTTGCAGCTCTCATTGGCACATGAGGACCTCTCTCTATGCAATCAATATAGGCCTCATCTTGAAACAGAAGATGTAGGTGCATCTTCACCTTCCAGTGATGATAATTGTTTTTGTCCAGGAAAGAAATCTTCACTCCAACATCCTTCTTGTTCATCTTGCTGTTTGTTGTGATCTTTAAACTCTTTTTACTTTAAGAGCTTGCTCTGATACCAATTGTTATTCCCTAACAATACAACAAGAATTATAGAAGGGGGGTTGAATGTAATTCTGGCTACTTTTTGAGATTTATGAAAAATGGTTCTAACTCAATTTATATCTAACTGTTTGATTTGCAAAGTGCGGAATACAGAGTCAAGTAAATCAAATGAAAAGTAATTAAAACTCAGGTCTTTAAAACTTTCTGATGGATTTGAATGTATCCACCATATATATATATATATATATATATATATATATATATATATATATATATATATATATCAGGAGAATCCTGTGAAGCTTGAATATCTCACAGCTGCTTTACAAGTGAACAAACAAACTACAGAGAAATTCTACTGAATACAACTAACAAATGTTTCTCTGCTAAAAAATGTGTTTGCTTAGTTTGTTGGTCAATTTGTTCTACTAGCTACACTTGGTTTATATATCACCAAGTTTACATGATAATAAGACAGGAAAATAAAACAAAACCTATCAAGTCTAATTTCATGCTGCTTCACTACTCTATTCCAGCATCTTTGAAAATCTTCATAACTTGCATGGAAATGGTAATGCTTCTTTGTTCTCGTTTTCCTACTAAACAGGCTGCCACATTCCTTTTGCAAACACCCAATGCATGTGACTGTGTTGTCACTGTCAACAGATATTTGAATTGATCATCCGTCGGGTACATGCTTTGTTATCTGTCGGGTAGCCTTGTTGATTATCCGTTGGGTAGCTTTGTTGATCATCCGTCGGGTAGCTATTTTATCACTTGACTCCATTTCATTTGTGCAGAATTACAAGACATCCTATATTTACATTTGATCAACCTATTCTGCACATCTACTAGTAGTCTACATGATTCATAACCTACTACAGAATCTATACAAAGTTATTTGCAGAAATGTGCTACATGACTTATTGCTACATAAGCTACTCACCCGATGGATATCAATTAGTCATCCGTCGGGACTCTATTGAATCATCCATCGAGACTATAATTGATCATCCGTCGGGTGCTACAAAATATACTAAGTTAAATCTACTAAGGTGCTTTGTTTGGCTTATCATCAAGTACACAGCATATTCCTAACACAATCTCAACATCCATTACAATACAACTCTCCCGGCTGTTATCATCTCATTATTCGCAGAATCATTGCTGCATTATTATAGTCCACCGTGGACCTACAGTAGTCATTCATTTTCCTTGGAATCTTAATAGCTAACCATACGGAGTCCATACGCATCGTATCAAATTTTTCTAAGGAGGTAACATAATCACCATTCATGATTCATGAAGAACACTCCTGATCCTGACGTACATACATGACATGAAGCAGATGAAATTGCAGAAGAGTTTCAATGAAAGCAACGATAGCAGTCTAATACCAATATTAACCATATGTCTTTATCAGGAGACGTGAAGCTGAAAGGTTTATTTAGTCCTTTTATAACATGGTCCTCGCTTATCTCAAGATAGTACCTTCTAAGGTAGGTAGCCCGCTCACAATGATAACATGAATTAAATCTTTACCAGACTACTATTACGGTTAAGTATCATACAATCATCAGAAGGAATGTCAATCTTTCACACCATAATACCACCTTCACGGCTTTAACCATCATTATTGTATTCCTCTAGCACGAGCGCGTATAATTTCTCAATTATAGTTAGAGTTTTGGCCACCTCATTGGCCTTTCCTGATAGTAATAGTTCCTTATAATCAATGTCTTTTGAACGATCTCCAACTAAATTTTCTACCTCATTTCCAACCACTGCTTGTGTGAAAATGCTCTTCCTTAAGCTTTGGTGAGAAAAAAAATATCACCATTTTTCCATAAGTTATTGCCTCGGTGTTTAGAGGTTAACATTATCACGACTAACTCTCGATCATACTTAGGACGTCTCTTATCATGGGTCCTTCTTGTTTTCACCAATCTCAACCTTCATTGGGTCAATCTATACTTTCTTATGGTTCAACACGTGACCACCTGGCATTATTATAATTACGTAATATTTCCTTTATCAAAATTTCTATTCTTCAGAACTTTGAATATTACATTTCTCCTTGTAAGACCTCTAAGGTTATCCTTGAATCGTTCCTCCTATATTCCCTAGATACAGGGCATATCAAAATACCATTTACTAATACTAGAACCATTGTCTATATACTTCTAAAAATTCCTCCACTAATCCTTACAGGTTGTTATTATCCTAATCCTTTCCAATTCATACTGTCAAAACTCTTATTGTCCCTAATAAGGGTGAAATGCCAACCTTTATGCATTCCCCTAGGATTCATCTCAAGTTATCGAGGTTCTGTCCTTAATTCCACCTTTAAAAAGGTTCTTGCATCCTTTCATGGATAAATCAAGTCATATATCCCTAATAAGGGTATCTTATTCAATCATTCCCACCTCGATTGTCTATACCTAATTTCATAATAACATCATTATTCAAAGTGAGGTCAATCTATATGGCCTCTAGAAGATAACAATGATTATCCACCTTTCTTTCCTGATTTGGTAATGATAACAGGGATATTTTGGAAGATATTGGTTGTGTTCAAAGTGAACTTTTTAGTTCTAATTACTCATTTACCTCTGTTATTTATCTTAACAGTCATCTCAATGTTGGGATATCTTTTGTACCTGGTGTCTCCTTTTGGGTATCCAGTCACTGGTGTTACATACACCTCATATTCTTGAAGGTCACTTCCTTCATCCAATTTCCTAATTTCTTTTTTTCCTGTCTCCTCAGTCCATCCGTGTTTTCTTATTAGCCCATCGATCTATCTCGAAGTGTCTTCGAATACTCCCAAATTAAAGGGGATAATATATATATATATATATACACATATCATTTATGCCTTCAACCATCAACTTTAACTCATGGTGAATCACCCTCATCCTGATGATCACACACTTTTCTATTTCTATTACTTCGAGTCTTTAGGGTTTCCTCATACCCAACTCCCTTATCATTCCTCAAACTCTATTGCCTTCATATTCCTTTCCACTTCAGTTTCTTTTTTTCTTTTTTTTATTACAATCATTTCATGAACCCATTAATCATTGACTTCAAACATCACGTCATTCTGGGATTCGTGTCCTCAGGATAAATCTTGCCAACTTTTACAACTTATATTCAAAATTCATCATACTCGTCCGCCTTTGTTCTGGCTCTAAAGCTTTTATACTATCTCTATAACCTTGGGAAGTACTTTCCCGAAAACAATTGACTGAACTTTAATCAGCTTATTATAACCTCTGGCCCCGTGTCTTTCTTGGCCTTTCACCAGCGGGTGGCCTCTCTCTTAGGAAGGTAAGTGACAAAAACAGTCTTTTGCGCTTCGTCAATCATTTAGAATCTCAAATGATTCCTATATTTCCTTTAGTCAGGCTCTTGCCTCGACTGGGTTAACCTGTTCCTTGGAATTCTGAAAGCTTAGTGACTTAAAGGTCATGAAAGAATTTCCCATCGCATTGTTTCCTCAGGAAGGTGGTTGGGGGTAAAAGTATAAGTTTTGTTTAGGCAGGTTCATGAATTGCCCCATAAGAGTATCGTCCTGGTTCCCCCTATCTTGCTCGATTTCTGTATTCTCAGTATGAAATGTTTCGTCCTTCTCCCATAATCGGGGTTATCTTATACGTTAAAATCCTTGTTTTCCACTTAATTGTGTTATGGGTTCCTTCTTTCTTGATGGTGACCTCCCTAACTATCATACACAGGGTTTGCCCTAAATCTTATTCCTCAAATTATGGATTTCATCTAAGATCCAGTCCTTAAGCTCTTAAACGTTTGGAACCCAAATTCTGTAGGAATACCTCATTATTCCCTTATCATCTCTCTCGGTATTAATCTCTTCTCCATTCATTGGCTCTTTGCCTTCATTCATCACTTTTTCTTGGCATAATATGATCTTTTCCTATAATTCGGGCTGCATTACAATCTCAAACAGCCTTTCAGTACCGGCTCCGGTTACCTTCACTTCTATTTCCATTTTCTCGAAATCTTTTATCTACTCTTCCGAAGACATTATCATCTTGAGTCTCTCCTTTCTACCAAGGGCGTTTGCCACCACATTGGCCTTACATGGCTGATAAATAATCTCATAATCATAATCTTTGATTAGCTCTAACCACCTCCTCTGGCGCATGTTGAGCTCTTTCTGCGTAAAAATATACTTGAGCTCTTGGGGTTTGCGTAAACCTCGCACTTCTCTCCATACAAGTAGTGCCTCCAATCTTTAGGGTAAAACTATTATCGTGAGCTCAAGATCATGGGGGGGATATCGAATTTTATATTCTCTTAATTGTCTTGACGCGTATGTGATTACCTTACTGTGTTGCATAAGTACGCACCCTAATCCCTTGTGCGAAGCATCACTATAAATCATAAAATCTCCTTTTTTTCCTATGACAACGCCAACGCAGGGGCCGTCACCAATCTTTTCTTCAGTTCTTGGAAGTTGTTCTCGCATTCCTCTGTCCATTCGAACTTCTCAGTCTTACGACTAAGTCGCGTTAAATGGGCTGTGATCTTTACAAAATTTTGAACGAACCTACGGTAGTAATTGGAAATTCCTATCTCTCGTAGCCGCCCTGACTACGGTCATCAATTCCTCAGTGATCAAATTTTTTTTACTCTTGTCAGGATCCTCCTCAGGATCCTCCTCAGCAACAATCTCTTCTGGGACAACCTCCTCAAAGGCTACATCCTCAACATGAGCATTATCCGGTCCCTCGTTAGGACGCTCTATCAGATCCACAATCTGATCTCTAATAAGTAATAAAACATCATCACGTTGTTGCTCCTCAACCTCAGGGTTCGGAGTCCCGCTACCATATACGATAATAAACTATGCTTCTATCACGATATTCATAAGGTTTCCCGTAAGGGTTTTTAACTGTCAGTACTACGCTAGGTAGTCCGACTATGAACTTGGCAAGAGTTCTTATTATCTTAGTGAACTTATTATTTTAACGTCACATCATCTCTGAGGTTTATAATGCTTAGCTCTGATACCATTTCTGTAACACCCCTAAATCCGAGGTCGGGGATCCGGGTTGTCACGAGTTCCATTTTCCTTAATAATACTTAATCTTCATAAACAACCAACTATTGCGCACTGTGACCCCATAATATACACACACACCACGAGTTATAGTCTCAGAAATGAATACTAAAAATAACACAAGTCATTTTATTCAACAATTATAAACCATTACACCTTAAAAGGGTTTTTGAGTAAATTTACATATTCTTTGCCATTAGTACAATTCATAATCTACATAAGTCTGGTACATCAACAGTTGAAACCTAGCCTATTGGTAGTTCCTACCTCAGCTACACTGACATCAATGCCTACAGGAAACTACGGAACGTTTCCTATCCGCTTGCGAATTGGGAGCTTGGTCCTGTTCATCTTGTCTATCTATTGTTCTATGATGAAAGAAGAAAGGAAGGGTGAGCAACAAGCCCACCGAAATAATATGTATAATAATTAACAATATATGAGCATTCTCATTGTACTCATGAAAGTCTTGGTCAAGATGAAATGAACCAAGTTGATATCTTAACGCGACCAAGTCACAAAATATTCAGTATATATGTATATATAATTTTCAAAATCTTGGAAATCCTCTTTCATGCATAATATACATAGAGTTACAGTTTATAACTGTATAAAAATATCGTTGCAAGGTGATCTCATATATCTAACCTTGTCTCAACATTTTTCTAAAAATCTTTGTCATTCATAAGATAATCATTAACTAGATATAAGTTGAAAAGATGAAGTTACAAGATACTCCAATATACTTATATCTTTTCCAAATACTACTTGAACTACCACCATTCAAGTTATAGTCAGTTTCAAAAGTTCATCACACAGATGAGACTACAAGATAAGACTTGAATAGATTCAATCTTTGAAATATCATTTAAAAGAAATGAAGTTACGAGATACTTCATTAAGTCCCAATATATATATTCACCTATATATATATCTCTCATACACTCCTTGAAAACTCTGTTATGAAAATTATAAACAGAGTTTTAATATCCAATGAATTTGGAAAGAAGAAAGCTTTGGCATAAACCCGATATCTTGCTGATCAGGAAAAGATACCAATTAGGTAACCTTTTCTACTAGTAGATGGATGAATCCCCCACCGGTCATCACCCTAGCCGCATTAGGGCCTTGTGCTGGACCGCCACCCGGGCTCTTATGCGTTGATGGAATGCCACCCAGCCACTTATACTTTGATAGACCGTACCCCGACCTGTCGCTTATGCCGACTCAATTAGATGCACTTACTTACCGAACGTTGGGAAAGTAATCAAATTCTTTTATCAAAACCGCAACCTCATTGCGAATATAAAATCACTACAAGAAAATCGCGATCACACAACACCCATCAGACAACTCTTGGCCAAAAAAGTGTTGCCCAGAATTTTTATACACAGTTTTACAAAAAACAAAAAAAAGGTGTTGGCTGATATATATTACTACAAGCAAAACAAAACTGTTGTCTAGTAAAACAAGTCAGACAAATATTTTCATAAACCTGGTGTTGTGTGAATGACAAACTTATAGCATTACCACAACACTTTAAAATCCATTGTCTAGTTCTTAGAGGCAGACAACACTTTCTAACTTCATGTTGTGCAAGTGAGTAAGTTTGCACAACGGTTTTCAAATTATATGTCTGAAAGATATTGAGACAGCGTCTCAATTAATAGTTGTAAAAATGAAACAAGTGTTTTTTCTGTTGGTAATTTAAGATGGTGTCAAACAACGTACAAGTATAAGTGTTGTCTGAATTAAAAATGACATACAAGTGTTTTTCTATGTTGTAGATTATACTTTCAGACAATGGGCTAACCGATAAAACCATTGTCTTATTCTGAAGATTTTTTTTAAAAACATTACCAGAAACAAGGCAAACCTGCCAAACCAAAGGCAACAAGGAAAACCATGCAAACCAGATACAACAAGCAAATCAACCAACAATCAAGAACTGAAAATAAATAACAGAACCAAGTTAATGTTATTATGCATGTTCATACAAAGTATAGTAATTCAAAGTACAAATAAAAATACTTCAAGAAAGTTGAATTAGTTCATTAACATCCTGCATGTAACTATCTATGTCATCACCACTATCATCTATCTCGGGAAAATTGGGCATGAAACAGTCATTCTCGAGTTTCACTTCGATGGATCCCTCATCTGCATCATCATTATCTTCATGGTACTTTTTCTCAGGCAATTTCAACACCACCAACCATAATTTTTCAGAGGGATCGTCGATATAACAAACTTGTTTAACATATTTTGCTAAAATAAACGGATCATTCAAAAAACCCAACCTATTCAAATTAACCGATGTATATCCCAAGTCATCAACCTTAGTCCCTTTGTTTATATCTACCCAATTGCAAAGAAAAATAGGGACCCTAAAGTGATTATAGTCCAAATCCCAGATAGTTTTTATAACTCTGTAATATGTATGTGATATGTGCTCAATATTTTGATCCTTACCCTGCACAACCATTGTGTCTGCTTCTACACACACACCACTGCATTGAACTTGACGCATATCATCATGATCCTTGGTACTAAAAGTAACATCATCCATTCTGTAGCCACTGAATGTAGGAACATCCTTGTTGAGCTCATCTGCAATCCACCTTATCTCGGATGATATCTCTTTTTCATCGGCCAAATTTGAAGCAATCTGAAAAAAAAAGGAATTTAAACATGTAAAATAATTCAGGTGAGGTAGTAAGTTATAAAACAGTGGGAAAAAATACAGCAAACGACGCATGTAATACCTTTTCCTTAAACCATTTTGGGAATGTCTCATTTTGCTTATTTTTAAGCCATATTTCATCATTTTCATGTTCCGGATATTTTGTCATTAAAAAGGCCATGTGTTCACTGCATTTAAAGATAAGACAATATAAGTTGGTTGAACTAATACAGAAAATATATATGCAATTTTTCAAGTAAAGAGAGAGAAAGTGTAAGAAGTTACTCAATATATGGCCTAACAACAGTGGTATTTTGTAGAACACATAAATGTGCTACGTGCAAATCAGTACAGCTCGGGGTTATAATCGTTGCACCGGATAATGGCTTGCAAATAGAATCCTTGGTATGCCTGCCTTTTTTTGGTACCCCAATTGTCACTTCTTCATTATCCACCAAACATTCAACTTCCTCTTCTGTAATATAGGCCTCAGTGATGCAACCTTCTGCACGAGCTCGATTCCTTATATATCCCTTGAATATCTTCATGTATCTCTCAAAAGGATACATCCACCTAAGAAAAATTGGTCCACAAAGCTCGACTTCTCTTACAAGATGAACCGAGATATGAAACATTAAATCAAACAACGAGGGGGAAAGTATTTTTCAAGCTGACAAAGAGTTTCTACCAGTTGTGATTGCATTTTCTCCAGCTTATCAACCTCAATAACTTTACTACAGATCGCTTTGAAAAATAGACAAAACTTAATAATAGTGTTCCTGACCTGTTTTTGTAGTGACGAGCAAATCGCAATTGGGAGCAAGTGATGCAAAATCGTATGGCAGTCGTGAGATTTCATTCAGGTAAGACGAAGATTTTCCATTAAAACCAGGTTCCGAATATTAGAACAAAAACCATCAGGCAACTTCATGCCAAGGAAGGATGAGCAAACAACCTTTTTTCAGAATGGGTTAGATTCCAAGATGCCAATGGTAACTTCTCCTTTTCCCCGGAGTTTTTGGCCTTAGTTCTGTTCTAATCCCCATTTCATCCATGTCAATGCACACAGATTCCTTGTCTTTCATCTTTTTTGGTATATTAAGCATCGTACCAAGTAAAGATTCACATATATTAAAATTCCAATACTAAAGTTCAAAAAATATAGAAACCTTCTTCCATACAGGCGGAGCATCACCTTTCTTCAATCGTGGTTGGCATTGTGTTTTACCATAGACATGTCCCTTTAAATATTGCACTCTTTCAAGTACCTCCTCTCTGGTCAATGGAACTGGAGCTATTTCTTTTTCTATGGTGTTATCAAAATCTTGTTTCTTCCGACGATAAGGATGATGACGGGGAAACCACCTTTGATGCCTCATGCCCACGCACTTACGATAATTGACAAGCCTTGTAGCTTTCATTTGATCAACACAGATAGGACAACCATTATACCCTTTGATTATATTTCCCAACAAGTTACCATAGGCTGGATAATCACTAATAGTCCATAACAAGATGCCTCTTAGCAAAAACTGCTCATTCTTGTAAGCATCGTACACTTGTTTCCCATGCCACAACTTTTTTAAATCATCTATAAGTGGTTGAAGAAACACATCAATATCATTTCCGGGTTGAGTTGGTCCAGATATCAACAAGCATAGCATTATATACTTCCGTTTCATACAAAGCCATGGTGGAAGATTATAAATTGACATCAAAATAGGCCAACATGAGTAATCAAGATTACAGCTACGAAAAGGATTGAATCCATCAGAAGATAGAGCTAACCGTAAGTTTCTAGGATCTGAAGAAAAATCTGGCCACCTTGCATCGACTTCCTTCCATGTTTGTGCATCAGGAGGGTGTCTCAATTTACCATCCTTTAACCTTTCCCTGTCATGTCAAGTCAAGTCCTTAGATGTCTGAGGTGAGTTGAAAAAATTCCTCAGACGTGGTATTAATGGAAAATATTATTGTTAGGCACAAAGCATGCGCTAATAATTTATGCAAGTATATGCATTCACAAGTAATATCGAATGATTTCTAGTTCGTTCCCACAGAGACTCAGACTAATTATATTTAATTAACACTTACTCACCAATGTATGATTACTTCTCAATGTCAAGAAAATAACACTTAAGGTTGATTAACTAATTATTAACTACGAGAATTAAACACTTAAATTAAGAGTTGAATTAACAATATTAAACACACATGAGATCATAAATTCATTACTACTTCATTCAATAATTATTGTTATTACCCTTAGCATATAACGGTGATGATATTAATCGAACAACACGAAACTGATAAAAGCCAACTTTCGTTGCACAAGTACCATTCTACCAAGCATCCATAATTAAGATAGAAGTTGAATAGGCATCAATTATGTTGAGACCCTATATGTCTACAGAATTTGACAACATAACGATTTAAGCACAAGTTATTCATTATGATTACACAGGGCAAGTAAAACGGTTAGAGTTACCCACTAATCATGCATAAAATACATGAACCTATGCTAGCATGGAAAGTTCTAAATCTCAAGATTCACTGTCGCTTCACAAGAGATTAACAAGCTATCTTATATGTTCGTGACGCACATAAGATGAATAAGCACAACCTATGCTAGATATCATACAATCATCACATCCCAAGGTATTAAACAATTAACTAAAGAAATCCATAGTAAATCCGCTATGACCCCATAATCACGATTAGCCCATGATAGAACTCATCATCACCATGTGTTCATATGAAAACATGATAATAACACAACGATATAAACTAATAATAATACTTAATAAAATCATAGTACGTCACAAGAGTATTAAGGTTCAAAGTAAAGAAAACTAGCATTCATTGTTACAACGAATAAAAGAATCACAAGATAACGTATGCTTCCTCTTCTTCGTTGTGGTGTGCTAAAATGGTCTTCTTAATCTTCTCTCCTTGCTCCTTGCTTGTCAATTGTTGTTGTGAAACGTCTCTCAAGATTGCTTATATAAGAGTCCACAAGAGACAGCGCCGTCAGAAGCCCAATAGAAGTCAAATTAGAAAATCCAGATTCTAAAATTACGACCCCAGGCGGTCGCCTCCATTCCCACGCGGGCGCCTGCTTTCCAGGTGGTCTCCCGCAAGCTCCAGGCGGGCGCCTGCACAGTTTCTGGAAAATTCCACTTCTTCTCTACTGATTTTGCTGATTTCTTCGCACAACTCCCCGCAACTGATTCCAAGTACTTCCCTAGGCTTATTATGATGAAATCTCCCTAATTACGCAAGTTATACCCTGAAATGTAAAAACACTAGAAAGATGCATCAAATACACAAAAATACTTGATTTCAAGACATCAATTCAAGCCATTATAAGACGTTCTAAGTGGTATAAAATACCACTTATCACACCCCCAAACTTAAATCGATGCTTGTCCTCAAGCGTCACAGATTCAAAAACAAAAAAAAAACATGCATGAATGCATACTACATGAAATGCAGCGATCCCCATCGCAATGACTAAACTAACCAACACATGACATCTCAAAAAATGCAATTAGGCGATTAAAGATCAATCAAATCATGCAAGCTAACATACATCTAGAAACGTGGTGTGTGTGAATGCTTAACAGATATGCTTCGAAACTAGATCAATTATCATAACTCAATTATCCTCAAGGCAATCACAAGATTATATGAAGAATATATTTTAGACACAAAATGACTTATAACACTTCAAGATCACTGGAACTTATTACAGAATCATGCTTTTATTCAACACAATAAACAAATGCTTATTTGATCGTGCAATAAGTGAGGTTCACAAAAGACTTATGCAATGGCATCCATTTAGCGAGCGTTAGGTTAGCGGATCCGAGACTATAAAAGCCTTAGGTCACTAGGCACAAAGTCCCCTAAGAACTTAATAACTCGAATACCAAAGAGCTCACTCGTGATCAATTATGCATTAAACCATATTTTTTTTTCTTTTTTTCTTTTTTTCTCTATGCTTTTTCTTATTTTTTTTCAATTTCTGAGCAAGTGCGTTTCGCTCCATCTTGCTCAACCCTAGACTACTCGCATACAGTATGAGCTGGCTACTAGCCATTTGACGCCTAGCCACAACTAGCAATAAATTCCAATTTTTACTCCAATTTTATCTTTTCATGCCTGTTATGGATTAAAAACTAATATATATAATTGCTGTATTTAGTACTAAGGAACGTGAGCTTCAAGGCTCGATTTTGACTGCTCTTGTGTTTCGTGACTCAATCTGCCTTAACAAGATGCCTACGTACCTTGCTGATTGCCAAGGATCAAGTCAAAAAACGTAGTTCTGATTTGTGGTGTGAGGCCCCTTATATAGATGTGGGAGTCCTTGAATTGGACTTGGTATAGGAGACTTGGTGGGCAAGTCTCATAATTAGAATGGACTTTGGAGTCCTAGATAGTAGGAAACTGATTCCTTATCCTTATAGGTCCCCTTGAGGCTAATCTGCAAGGATTTATATCCTTATCGGGACTCTTTTCAATAGCTGATTTTTTCCTTATTAATTAATTACGAAATTAATTAATATACAGGGTTTTTGGGCCTTCTTTGTTCCATCTGGCATGATCTGGTCCATCAGGCCTGATCAACATGTTAACCTTTCTGGTCTGAATAGCATACATCTTCTTATTGGGCCTTGTAGTCCAAACTGTAATATTTAATTATGTAATCAGGATTTATTTATCCCTATCATTTGCCCCCCAACTTTTGAGAAACCGTATAAGATTTCACGAAAGTTAAGTTCATTTATTCCCTTACAGGGTATCATTTTACGTAAAGTGTGGAGCGACCTACACGTTTACAACGATTTACTTTTATTCCTTTCATTCAGGAATTATCTTAATTTCCAGGAATTTTTCCCTTGATTCCGGGATTTTTCCCTAATTTTCTGGATTTTTTCCTAATTTTTGGGATTTATCCTTACTTTTCTGGATTTTTCCCTTAATTTCTGGGATTTATCCTTAATTTTCTGCAATTTTCCACAAATTTTTTTCAAATTTCCAGCCCTTTTTCGACCAGGATCCTAGTCGAAATTTCGACCTGGATCCTAGTCGAGATTTGGGTCAGCTTTGCAATCCTGGTCGATGGAGTTCGACTAGGATCCACGACCTGGAATTCGACCAGGATCCTAGTCGAACTTTCGACCTGGATCTAGGTCGAAAACTTACCCCTTTTTTCAATTCCTGGTCTTGAGGTTATTGACTAGGATTTCGACCTGGATCCTAGTCGAAACTTTGACCTGAATCCAGTTCAAAAAATTTTTGTTTCTCATGCTTCCTGGTCGAAGGATTTCGACTAGGATTTACGACCTGGTTTTCGACCAGGATCCTAGTCGATTTTTGACCTGGATTTTAGTCTAGGTTTCTAAACCCCATACTTGAAAAATGTTTTGTTTGATTCGACCTTATTCCTGGTCCAAGTTTCGACCTCTATCCAGTTATGTTATACCCGTTATTTTCGGGTGTCTGCTCGAAAGATTTCGGGCAGGATTCACGACCTGGACTTCGACCTGAATTCTGGTCTTCCATCTAATTCATTTTTTTACTGGGCCTCAGTTTGGGCTTAGCCTTCTTTATTGGGCCTTACATATTTTAGGGCTTCAATTTGGGGCATTGTATTTTTCCAAATCCTAATTGGATTTGGGCCTTTAATTCTTATTTTTCCAAAATCCTAATTTGATTTTGGGCCTTGTAACTCTTAATGGGCTTTTTCCAAATCCTAATGTGATTTGGGCCTTCTAACTCTTATTGGGCCTCTTATTGATCTGGGCTTAATATTCCAATATACCCTGTTTAGAATTCTCTAGAATTCCTTGGAATATTCTGGAATATTCCTTTTTTCTGGGCTTTTTCCTTTGGGCCTCTATCCTTATTGGGCTTTTGTCCCTTTAACTTCACTTTTCCTCCTATATAAAGGAGTGAGGAAAGTCTATTACTTCTCACTTTCTCATTTCTAAATTCTTCTTCTTTCTTCTCCTGCTAAGAATCTTAGAGCAATAACAGCAAGTCGGAGTATCAAAGCCTTTTTTAGGAGCATTTCTTCAGGTAAAATTCCTCCATTTACTTCTTGTGCTTACTTTTACATAGTGTGCGATTTTAAAATTATCTCTTTATGTGCCCTTTTTTCAGATGGCTGATAAGAAAATGACTCGTCTGGCCAAGATGAACGTGGCTAGAAAGTCCAATGAATTCCCTATTCGATCAAGGTACACTTCCTTGATCGACATGATCAACACCCGAGGGGACGAGTACCCGTCTGATGCGCATCTGGACGCGCACGACCATATTAGTGCCTTGCGGGATCCCAAAGAGCTGGAAAAGTTGAGCAGCTGTTTCAAAATCAAGGAACCTTTCAAGCTGGTTCTTGCAGGTCCGGCCGACAGGGCCTGCCAGTGGAAGAAGGGCGCATTATACGTCTACAGGGATACTCTAAGGGCAGGTATCAGACTCCCCTTTCACCCGTTCATTCCTCTTTTGCTAGTTGATGTGGGCATCAGCCCTTGCCAACTCCCCCTAATTCTTGGAGGCTCATTTTGTGCTATCTGTCGCAATGCGCCAAGCACAATGTCCCCACTTCCGTTGCTGTTTTCAAAAAGATTTTCCAGTTCAAAAACAGCCCTGATAAAAGTCTGGGTTGGGTTTCTTTAAACCAGCGCCCTACTATTCCCCACATTGTGCACGGGAAGTCCATCCCTGACAATAACTTGGGGTGGAAGAAAGATTTTTTGTTCATCGTTTGGGAGGGTGGTGATTGGGGCACCCTATTTCGATCGTCTTTTGGGTTTGCCATTGATGGGAGCCCAAACGACATAACTTTGTCTGAGGAGGAGGCTAGAGCTTTCAACCTCCTGACGCAAGATAATGGGACTTCCCATTCTTGGGACCTTATCAGGGAGACCGTTCTTGTAGAACGCGGCCTCTTTCCCGTCCCTAAGAAAAGTAAGTTTCCTCCCTTATATCTCTTTTTTATTTCCTTCATTTTCTATTTTGCCGATTCCTCAACTCACTTACCTTATTTGCTGCAGTGGCTGAGAAAATTGAGGAGGCCACCAAGCCTAAAGACCTGGAGACAACCAGGATGAAGCGCACTGGAAAGGTCTTTAAAGAACCGCGCCTTGGTGATCGCTTCCCGGAGTTCCTACTCCAAGCAATGGAACCAGGCGAAGAAGGCCCCAGCCAAGTTTTGCGCACCAAGCAGAGGCCAGGGACTTATTTTCAACCTGCTTGGGGAATCTGGGGCAAGGATTCAATTGTTGGCAGCACGGCGATTGCCAAGGAATGGTCTAAGCATTCCATCTCCCTGGTGGACTATCAAGACTTTGTCCTTCAACAGGACTTAGAGGGGAACGAGCTTTTCGGAGCCCAGGCTTTGGCAATGGTACGCCTTTTTTCTTTGCCCTTCATAGTTGCCTTTTTTTTATTTTCTCGTCTCATACTTTTGTTGTTTTCCTTGTAGGCGAATGCCCATTTTCAAGGGGCGATTCACGAAGCCAAGGCTTGGAAGGTTGGCCTGGAGGACACTAATAAGAAGTTGGAGGAGGCCAACCAGAAAATAGAGGCCCTTGAAGCTCAACTTGCCTCTTCCACTTCTGACCTGGAAACGGCCCGGGCTGAAAATGTTATCCTGAAGGCTCAGGAGGATAAAGCCTTTGACGGCTGGATGGACACTCAGGAGTTCAAGGACTTAATGGTGGAGCACGATGCCCTCCTACACCCAGTTAGCTATAAAGAAGGATGGGATGCTGCTGTGGAGGCCATTCTGGAGGAATTTATAGAAGTCTTCGAACTGTCCTCCCTCCCTTGCCCTGTACGAGTTCCAGCACTTGGTGGTGTTGCAGACAAGCTCGCTGACCTAATCAAGGATGGCCTATCAGGGAGCCAAGGCCACAAGAGGAAAGAACTCGAATCCAACTCTGGAAAGGAGGAGACTTCTTCCGAAGAAGATTCTGAGCCTGCTGCGAAGAAGGTCAGAGTGGAAGAGCCTCCAAGGCCTGCACTTCAGAATCCAGTGTCTCCCGCAGCATCCAAAGCATTCGAAGGCAGTTGTGATGGAACCTTTACGGGGACTTCTGAGGGGACGACTGAGACGTCCGAGGAGACTTCGAATAGTGGTTCCGAAGAATCCCAGCCTTTCAAGGCCTAAGTTTTTTTTATGTATCTCTTCTTTTTTAGAAAATATCTGAACTTTGTAATTGACTTTTCATACTTTTGCCCAAGTATCATCATATTTCTTTCTTGATTTCTCAAACTCAAGTTTATAACTTGGTTTTATCTTTCTCAACGCAATCAAATCTAATAAGCCAAGATTAAGTCGAAATTTTTTATATTATAACTTGGTATTCTGGATTACATAAGATGAGTTCAACCCTGATAAATATATCTTCTATATAGAAAAACCATAAACAAGTAAAGCTTCAAGGTGCTTTTAAACCTACTTGTCATACTGAGAAGTGAGAATCGTACTTCAACTATCTTACACAGAGTAAACCTTCAGGTTCTGTGCATGCCAGGTTCTTGGGACTTCAAAACCATCCATAGTCTCCAGCTTGTAGGTTCCTCTACCCTGAACGCTCTTGACTCTATACGGTCCTTCCCAATTTGGGGCAAGTTTCCCTTTCTGCCCTACACCAGAAGCTTCCACTTTCCTTAAAACCAAATCTCCTTGCTTGAAGAATCTTTCTTTAACCCTTAGGTTGTAATAAAACGAAGCTTTTTTCTGGTATTCTACTATCTTCGCATGTGCCTTATCTCATACTTCATCAATCAGATCCAGGGCTAACCTCTGCCCTTCTTCATTTTCCTCTGCATTAAAGGCTTGAATCCTGGGGGAAGAATGTGATATCTCTACAGGAACAACTGCTTCTGCACCATATGCTAACATGAAAGGAGTTGCTCCGGTGGTGACCCTACAGGTAGTCCTATAGGCCCATAATATGGGGAGTATCTCATCCACCCCGTTATTCCTTGACTTCTCGATCCTCTTCTTTAGCCCATCCAGGATTATCCCATTTTCTACCTCTGCTTGCCCATTGGCTTGCGGGTGTGCCACAGAGGTGAACCGTAACTCAATCTCATTTTCTTTACAGTACTTCTTAAATTCCTCGTTGTTGAACTGTATTCCATTGTCGGTGACTAGGATACGAGGAATTCCGTACCGGCACATAATATTTTCCCACAGGAATTGTGCAACCTGCTTAGTTGTGATCTTGGCCAATGGTTTGGCTTCAATCCATTTGGTGAAATAATCAATGGCTATAATCAGGAACTTTCTTTGTCCCGTGGCCATGGGGAAAGGCCCCAGAATATCCATTCCCCACATAGCAAAGGGGATGGGCGAGTTGATAGGTGTCAGTATCTCGGGGGGTTGTCTAACAACAGGTGTATGCTTCTGACAGCGATCACACTTCTTCACATATTCTTTGGCATCAGCCATCATTTCTGTCCAATAGAAGCCTAAACGGGTTATCTTATGAGCCAAGGCCCTGCCCCCCAAGTGTTGTCCACAAATACCTTCATGCACTTCTTCAAGAGCCAAGCGTGCCTCATCGGGCCTGAGACACCTTAAGTAGGGAACCACGAAAGATCTTTTGTACAGAATCCTATCTATCAAAGAGTACCTTAGTGCCCGAACAGCTAACTTCCGTGCTTCAGCTGCGTCGTTTAGCAACAAACCGGTTTGAATGTGAGCCTTAATGGGATCAATCCATGATGTCCCTAGGCCTATAGGAGCCACAAGCTTAACATATATGCTTCGTATCTTCAAAACATGGAAGTACACACTTCCTGAACTTTCTTCTATCTCTGATGAAGCAAATTTTGATAATGCATCTACCTTAGCATTTTCCTCCCTCGGAATGTGGTCAACATGGCATTCATTGAATTGGGTCATCACAGCCCTTACTAGACGGACATACTTAGCCATCGTATCATCCCTTGCGTCAAATTCTCCTTTTACCTGGGATATGATCAGCTTCGAATCTCTACGGACCTTTAAGTTTTTGACTCTAAGTGTCCCAGCTAGGCCAAGGCCAGCTATCAGGGCTTCATATTCTGCCTCGTTGTTTGTGGTTGGGAAGTCTAATTTCATGGCATACTCAATTAAGAACCCATCAGGGCTTTGTAAAACCAATCCTGCTCCACTGGAGTTTGTTTTTAATGCTCCATCAAAATAGAGAACCCAATATTCTTTCTCCTTATCATCCTTCTCTTTGTCCCCATCATCGACTCCCTTGTCTTGAGGTATGGTATCTTCCTGCCCCCCGACTTCTTGGTTGGGTATGGTACATTCCACCATGAAGTCAGCTAGTGCCTGGGCTTTTATTGCCGTACGTGGCTTATACTTGAGATTGAACTCTCCCAGCTCTATTGCCCACTTAATCAATCTCCCACTTGCCTTGGGACTGTGAATGATATTTCTCAGGGGCTGATTTGTTAGCACCTCAATCCGATGAGCCTGAAAGTAAGGACGCAGCTTTCTCGAAGCCATTACTGAGGCTAGAGCAAATTTCTCAATAGTTGAATAATTCAACTCAGCACCATGCAGAATTTTGCTGACATAGTATACGGGTTTCTGGACTTTCAGTTCCTCCTTAACCAACACCGCGCTCAAGGCACTTTCTGAAACAGCCAAGTACAAGAATAAAACTTCACTCAAAACTGGCTTGGCCAACAACGGGGCCTGCGCCATATATTGCTTCAGTTCTTCGAAAGCCTTTTGGTTTTCTTCGCTCTATACAAAGTCCTTAATATTTTTTAGTGACTTAAAGAATGATAGGCACTTGTCTCTTGACTTGGAGATGAATCGTCCCAGCGCAACAACCCTTCCTGTGAGCTTCTGAACATCCTTGACAGTTTTTGGTGGTTCCATGTCCACGATTGCCTTTATTTTATCGGGGTTAGCCTCGATTCCTCTCTTTGAGACCATCAATCCCAAGAATTTTCCAGATCCTACTCCGAAAGCACACTTTGTAGGATTCAACATCATCTTGTGGTACCTCAAGACCTCAAAAGCTTCCCTCAAATGGGTTATATGATCGGTCTTTACTAGAGTCTTGACTAACATGTCATCAACATAGACTTCCATAGTCTTAGCAATAAAATCCTTAAAAATTTTATTCACCAACCTTTGATAGGTGGATCCTGCATTCTTAAGACCAAATGCCAGAACAAGATAACAATAAACACCAAAGTCAGTGATGAATGATACCTTTGGAATGTCATCCTTGTGCATCTTAATCTGATTGTATCCGCTAAATCCATCCATGAAACTCAGCATCTCATGCCCAGCAGTGGCATCAATCAAAGTATCAATCCTTGGCAACGGAAAATAATCTTTAGGGCATGCATCATTCAGATCAGTAAAGTTATATACACATCCTCCACTTTCCATTAGCCTTCTTCACCATTACAGGGTTTGCTAACCATTCCGGAAATTGTATTTCCTCAATGAAACCAGCCTCTAAAAGCTTTTCTACTTCCTGTTTTATAGCCTTTTATCTTTCGGGGGAAAAATTTATTTTCTTTTGTTTCACTGTCTTCCTGCTTGGATCCACGTTTAACTTGTGAGTAATCAGCCCCGGGTCTATGCCTGGCATGTCAGCTGCTGACCATGCAAACACATCACTATTTTCTTGCAAAAATTTCACCAACTTCCCTCTAAGGGGCTCCTCTAATGTGGCTCCAATGAAAGTCATCCTCTCAGGATTCTTGGGGTCTAAAGGAATCGAAACCAAGTCTTCTGCCGGCTTTCCTCTCTTCTCATCATTTTCTCGGACATCCATATCTTCAATAGGAAGAACCTGCCCCCCGACTCCATCTGCCCTCAAAGAGGCCACATAACAGCTTCTAGCCATTTTCTGATCTCCTCTCTCTTCTCCAATCCCATTTCGGGTGGGAAACTTCATGACTGAATGGTAGGAAGAAGGAATTGCCTTGAAGGCATGTATCCCTGTTCTTCCCATGATAGCATTATAGGTTGAACTAGCTTTTACCACCACAAAGTCCAACATCTGCGTTGCTTGCCTTGGTTCCGTACCTATGGTGGTTGGCAACTTGATTATCCCTTCCACATGACATTCTACTCCAGCAAATCCATATATCGGCATGTCGTTTGGTGTCAACTGGGAGTCGTTATACCCCATCCTTAGAAAGGCGTCGTGGAGCAAGATATCCACAAAAGCACCATTATCCACAAGGACCCTCTTGACTGGGCTATTTCCTATTACCGGTGTTATGACCAGCGGGTCGTCATGAGGAAACTTCATACCCTCTAGGTCAGAATCATCAAAAGCCAATGTTACTTCTGTCCTGGCCCTCTTTGGGGCTTCTCCAACAATATGCATAACCTCCCTAGTATATGCCTTTCTGGAATTTTTAGACAATCCAGCAGCAGTTGGACCTCCAAAGATCGTATTTATCACAGGCCCTCGAGGTCGCGGTCCTCCATAAATTGTGTTTATAACTGGTCCTCTCGGCTGGGGGTTTCACCCCTGATCATCTTGGTCCCTCCTACGATCTTCAAAGTTCTTCCTTCCATTATTATTCCTGTCCCCTCCTTCTCTAGTGTATTTGTTCAATCTTCCTTTTCGAATGAGGAACTCAATTTCATCTTTCAGCTGCCTACACTCATCGGTGTCGTGACCAACATCTTTGTGAAATCTGCAATACTTGCTTTTGTCTAGCTTGGCAGGATCGGCCTTCAGGGGCTTAGGCCAACGAATATCTCGATCTTTCTCGATTTCCATTAAGATCTGGCTTCTAGGAACATTCAGCTTAGCGTATTCGGTGAACTTTTGCCCAGGTCCTCCCTTCTTGGGGGTTGAATCAGGGTTTTGCTCGGTTCTAGGATACTTGCCCTTAGCGATATACTCCAGATCAGTTTTTTGCTTCTTGCCTCCAGTGGGCTCATTACTTACTACGGTCTTCCGCATGCTTTCTTCAACTTTAATATACTTCCCTGCCCTCTCTTGGAGCTGCAACATGCTTTCAGGGGGATGTTTGGCCAAGGACATCTTGAAAAACTCATCCCTAGTTCCTTGTTGCAGTGCTATCATGGCTACCTTATCATCAAGATCTGGGACTTTTAAAGCCTCCTTTGTGAAATGATTCAGGTAATCTCTCAAAGATTCCTTTGCTCCCTGCACAATACTCATAAGAGATGCTGAACTTTTCTCATGGACTCTCCCACTGATGAACTGCTTAATAAAAGCCTGACTTAACTCTCTGAACGACCCAATGGAGTTTGGCGGCAAGCGACTGTACCACCTTTGAGCCATACCCGACAGGGTTTGAGGGAAGGCCCGACACTTAATAGCGTCATTCACGGGTTGCAGCAGCAGTGCATTAGAGAATGTCCTAACATGATTACCGGGATCTCCCGTGCCATCATAGGCTTTGATAGTTGGCATCTTGAACTTCCTTGAGATATGAGCATTCATTATCTCGTTAGTGAAGGGCGGAGTAGGATCATCAGGATCTCCAAGGGGAAGAAGATTGCTTGGATCAGTTCTTGGGACAACAGCCCTTCTCCGTACCGGACCATCCAGGTTTATGATAGGAGGAGGATTTCTCCCCCTAGGGGGGGTCTGGGGTCTGGTGGTCTGGTGCGCCTCCAAATCGCGCCTCAGCCTTTGAATCTCAGCCTCATGAGCCCTGATTCTATCCTGCACTTCTTGGGGATTCGCCCCTTGGGTGCCTTAAGGGCGTTGGCCTCCAACAGCCATCGGCTCTTTGCCTGCATGCCTCCTTCTCGGGGCCACTTCATCATCTGAAGATTCGGAATCTCTCTCAGTGTAAGGACCAGAAAATTCCCGATCCTCGGGGATAGGAGCCAAACCTCGTATATAGGGGGGCGATTGCTCTCGTGCTTCACTTCGCCCAGCATGTCCACTTCCTCCAACCTCGGGGTAAAGGGGCATCCCATAAGGGGGGTTAGTAGTAACAATAGTCGAATATTCATACCCGACGGGTCGAGAATTCACAGGTACATGTACTTGTTGAACTTGAGGATTCGTACCTTGAATAGTCGGGGGAGTCATCCCTTGTGGCGGAGGTTGAGTTGCCCCTACCTGGGCTTCCGCTTGAGTAGATGCATAAGTTGAGTGGGGAGGTATCTCCACGGTTGACGACATCACCTGGGTTGTCCCCGATGGTGTTCCTTCCTCCAGAGCTCTAATTGTTCTCCGTGTTCTCGCTATAATTGTTGTTGTGCTTTCCCACAGACGATGCCAAATGTTATGGATTAAAAACTAATATATATAATTGCTGTATTTAGTACTAAGGAATGTGAGCTTCAAGGCTCGATTTTGACTGTTCTTGTGTTTCGTGACTCAATCTGCCTTAACAAGATGCCTACGTACCTTGCTGATTGCCAAAGATCAAGTCAAAAAACGTAGTTGTGATTTATGGGGTGAGGCCCCTTATATAGATGTGGTAGTCCTTGAATTGGACTTGGTATAGGAGACTTGGTGGGCAAGTCTCATAATTAGAATGGACTTTGGAGTCCTAGATAGTAGGAAACTGATTCCTTATCCTTTTAGGTCCCCTTGAGGCTAATATGCAAGGATTTATATCCTTATCGGGACTCTTTTCAATAGCTGATTTTTTCCTTATTAATTAATTATGAAATTAATTAATATACAGGGTTTTTGGGCCTTCTTTGTTCCATCTGGCCTGATCTGGTCCATCAGGCCTGATCAACATGTTAACCTTTCTAGTCTGAATAGCATACATCTTCTTATTGGGCCTTGCAGCCCAAACTGTAATATTTAATTATGTAATCAGGATTTATTTATCCCTATCAATGCCTTTTATCATTAAGAGCCTATCATACATTCTAAGTATAAGCAATAGATTAACCTCAAAAACCATCAAACCATGACAACAATCTAGTCCTTAAGCATACTCTAAGACTTAGTGAAATTACAAGTGTTTCTAGCATGCATGCCAACCTAACAAGATTCGATATCACTCTAACGCTATCGCTACACTCGCATCAATATCATATATCAATCGGTAAAGCAACACAAAAGGGATCATGGTATATGCATGAGCTAAATGACATGATAAATAAATCTATAAAATAAAAAAAATTATATAGAAAAAAATATGCAACTATATGAACTAAACTATCATGAATATGCAACTACATGACAATAGAAATCATTAACTACCACCCCCAAACTTAAAATCTTCACTGTCCCCAGTGAAGGCAATAGAAAGGAACACAGGGTATACCTACTCATAGAAATCATCATCATCATTATCACCCTCAGAGGGTGGAGTGACAGGAGGTGGATAAGCAGAGTCCTCACCAAAGACGGGCCACTGGATATCAGCTCTAAGGCCTCTGAAAGCGGTCCTAAGTGCTAGGGTGAGCTCCTGTGCAAACCTACTCTGTGACTCATACATCCATCCATCCTCCTGGAAAAACTCCTGTACTGGACATCAGCCATCCCTAAACCATCGCCTCCCTGGGCTCTAGAAGAACCCACCTCACCATGAGACTGACTGGGCCTAGCCATCGTAGCACCAGCTGCTGGACTTCCTCCTAGGAGATGATATCCCAAACCATGCTCCTCGGGCTCTCCACTCGTCCACTCCTGCATCGCATTCAGCGGCGATGAATCAATAGGAGCGGCCGGCATCTGCAGCTGCTCATAAGAAGGCCAGTGGACTCCAACTGCCTTACACAGCTTCATGACAATAGAGGGATAAGGGATGCTGTAATGCGTCCTCTCCCTCAAAAACTTCAAAATCCCTTGGTAGATGAACTCACCAAGGTCCACATAATACTCCTCATTCAAAATCCCCCATAACAACCTGGCTCTCTCAACTGTAACCTCATGTTCATGCGTAGAAGGAAAAATATTAGCACAAATAAAGGCATTCCATGCACGGGCATACCTGTTCATCGCAATAGTCGAGAAAGAACGATACTCGTTGAATCCCGTATTAAACTTCCACACCGTGACCGGCTAACAGAGAGTAGAAAAAATCAAATTCGAGTCAAAATCCTCTGGGGTCTTCTCATTCCAATTCTCCTCCTGGGGCTTCCTTTGTCGCTGCCCAATAACACGACGAATCGCCTCGGGCTGATAATCAACAGTAAGCCCACGAACAGCAGAATACCCATTCTTGTCGGTCTTGGCGTCGGCATAGAACTCGCGAACAACACTCATCGGGACCACCTTAGGTGACTCGCAAAAAGTAATCCAACCCTTCTCTGCAATCATAGGCCATTGAAACTGAGAATAAGAGTTGTAGAGTTGTGTTTTGTGTGTAGGAAAGGGTTTGTAAGTTGAAAGTATATGGGAGTGTATATAGAGAGGTTATGTGTATATATGGGGTAAGATTAGGGTTAGAATTAGATTAGGAGTGGGATAATGGCTAATTTGTAGGGAGAATTCATGGGTAATGGGGTTTGTTGTGCTGTGGTTTTGTGTTTTTGATTTTTCTGTTTTTTAAGGCTGAAATGAATTTTTCAAAATTTTTGTCCGCAGGCGGGCGCCTGCCAGCAAGCGGCCGCCTGGAACCAGCAGGCGGGCGCCTGCAAGGTTCCTGGAAAAAATATTTTTTTAGCCAGCTTTTCTGATTTTTTTGGGTTTTTGGATAGAGTACTAAATTTTAAGGGTTTCTATGGTCTCATATCTTGGGTTGCCTCCCAAGAAGCGCTTCTTTAAGTCATTAGCTTGACGTACAGTAGTTCGATCAAGTTGATAATAAAACGACACTAACCACTTCCCGGTTTGCCGTATCCCCATAATAGTGCTTCAATCTCTGACCATTTACTTTGAATGCTTGGCCCGGATCGTTCTCAAAAAATCTCCAACGCTCCATGTGGAAACACAGTTTTGACGATAAATGGTCCAGACCACCTTGATTTCAACTTTCCAGGAAAAAGTCAGAGACAAGAGTTGAATAAAAGAAGTTGTTGCCCCAGCACAAATGACTTAGGAGATAGCTTCCTGTCGTGCCACCTTTTTACTTTTTCCTTGTACATTTTGTTGTTTTTGTACGCTTGAAGTTGAAATTCATCAAGTTCATTTAACTAAAGCATTCGCTTCTTCCCAGCTGCATCTAGATCAAGGTTTAACTTCTTCAATTCCCAGTAAGCCTTATGCTCAAGCTCTGCAGGTAAATTACATCCCTTACCATAGACAAGTTGAAACGGGGATATCCCAAGTGGAGTCTTGTATGTTGTTCTATAAGCCCAAACAGCTTCATCGAGCTTCAAAGACCAATCTTTCCTTGACGGACAAACAACTTTCTCTAGAATGCACTTGATCTCTCTATTAGACACTTCAGCTTGACCATTAGTTTGCGGATGATAGACAGTAGCGATGCGATGATTCACATTGTAGTGTTGCATCATAGAAGTGAACTTACGATTGCAGAAATGCGACCCTTCATCACTTATGATAACTCGTGGCATTTCAAACCTTGTGAATATCTGATTATGAAGAAAACTCAACACTACCTTTGCATCATTCATCGGTAGAGCCTTGACTTCTACCCATTTCGAGACATAATCGACTGCTAGCAAGATGTACTGATTATTGCAGGACGAGATAAATGGTCACATGAAATTGCTTACCCAAACATCGAAGACCTCAACTTCAAGCATCACATTTAAAGGCATCTCATCCTTTCTAGTAAGATTCCCAACTCTTTGGCAATGATCATACCTTAAAACGAACTGATGTGCATCCTTAAACAATATAGTCCAGAAAAAACCTGCTTGAAGAATACGAGCTGTTGTCTTTTCACCACCATAATGTCCACCATAAACTGTGGAATGACAGTCTCGTAATATCCCCTCCGTCTTACAGAATGAGATACATCTCCTGATGATCTTGTTAGCTCCCTGTCTAAACAAATATGGTTCATCCCACATGTACCACTTCACCTCATGCAGAAACTTCTTCTTTTGAGCCGCATTCATATTAGGAGGCATTATATTGCTGACAAGATAGTTCACAATGTCTGCGAACCATGGCTCTTCTTCTTGAACTGCGAACAACTGCTCATCCGGAAAAGATTCGTTGATTAATGTCTTATCATGTGAAGTTGAATCGGGATTCTCCAATCTACAGAGATGGTCAGCTACTTGATTTTCAATACCTTTTCGATCCTTGATCTCTAATTCAAATTCCTATAGCAAGAGCACCCAACGAATAAGTCTAGGCTTCGAATCCTTCTTCGAGACCAGATAGTGAATGATAGCGTGATCAGTGAACACTGTCACCTTTGTCCCAAGTAGATAAGATCGAAATTTTTCGAAAACAAAAACTATAGCCAAGAGCTCCTTCTCAGTAGTGGTGTAGTTCATTTGAGCTCCATTTAGCATCTTACTAACATAATAGACCACATGAAAGATATTATTCTTGCGCTGCCCAAGAACTGCTCCCACTGCATAATTACTTACATCGCACATCATCTCAAAAGATTAGGTCCAATCAGGTGCCGTAATAACTGGTGCAGTTATTAAACTCTTCTTGAGAGTCTCGAATGCTGCCAAGCATTCATCATCAAATTTGAAAGGCACGTCTTTCTCGAGCAAGTTGCACAACGACTTAGATAATTTAGAGAAGTCCTTGATGAAACGCCGATAAAAACCCGCATGACCAAGAAAACTACGGATTCCTTTAACAGAAATAGGGGGCGGAAGATTTTCAATGACCCCCACCTTGGCTTTATCCACCTCAAGGCCTTTGCTAGAGACTTTATGCCCAAGAATGATGCCTTGTTGCACCATGAAGTGACATTTTTCCCAGTTGAGCACCAAATTAGTTTCCACACACCTTTTGAGCACCTAACGGAGATTATTCAAACATTTATCAAATGAATGTCCAAAGACGGAGAAGTCTTCCATAAACACTTCGACATTATTTCCAATCATATTAGAGAATATAGCCATCATGCATCTCTGAAAAGTGGCAGGTGCACCACATAAGCCAAAAGAAACTCTGCAAAAAGCAAACATGCCAAATGGACAAGTGAAAGTAGTCTTTTCTTGATCTTCTGGTGCAATGCAAATCTGATTGTAACCCGAATAGCCATCCGGAAGACAATAATACTCATGACCAGCCAACCTGTCAAACATCTGATCAATAAATGGAAGAGGGAAGTGATCCTTCATCGTGTCTTTATTCAACTTTCTGTAGTCCATGCATACCCTCCATCATATAACTGTTCGAGTGGGGATGAGCTCTTTCTTCTCATTTGCTACCACAGTAATACCTCCTTTCTTAGGTACACATTGCATGGGGCTCACCCAAGAACTGTCCGAAATAAGATATATGATTCCTGCATCCAGCCACTTCAGAATTTCCTTCTTCACCACTTCTTTCATGATAGGATTAAGTCTTCGCTATTGCTCAACAGTCAGCTTGCTACCTTCCTCTAGCAGAATTTTATGCATGCAGTACGAAGGGCTGATCCCTTTTATATCTGTTATAGTCCATCCGATGGCCGATTCAAATTCTCTCAAGATCCTCAAGAGCTTGTCCTTATTACTACCTGAAAGGTCAGATGCAATAATAACAGGCAAAGTAGATGCATCACCTAAAAAATCATACCTCAAGTGTTCAGGCAATCGTTTAAGCTCCAAAGTTGGTGCTTCCTCAATAGATGGTTTGAGCTTTCCCTCAGCATTCTTGAGATCAGTATTACCAAGAGATTCAAATGGCATGTCTAGCTTTCGCTTCCAAGGAAAAGCATTTAGATATTGTAGTTGCTCATTGCCTTCATCATCTTCACTGTCAAATTCCCCCAATAAGACTTTTTCTAAGGCATCAGACCTTAGCACATGATCAAGTTCTGAAGTTACTACAGAATCAATCAAATCCACCTTGAAGCACTCCTCATCTTCTGTAGGGAATTTCATAGCATTGAATATATTGAATGTTACATCCTGATCTTGCACCCGCATAGTAAGTTCACCTTTTTGCACATCTATCAAGGTACGGCCTGTAGCCAAGAAAGGTCTTCCCAAGATTATGGGAATCTTCTTATCTTCCTCAAAATCCAGAATGACAAAGTCTGCAGGAAAGATGAGCTTATCCACCTTTACTAACACGTCCTCCACGATGCCTCGTGGGTATATAATAAAATGATCAGGAAATTGTAGAGACATGTAGGTGGGCTTTGGATCAGGCAAATTCAGCTTTTTGAAGATAGACAACGGCATCAGATTGATGCTTGCTCCCAAATCCCAAAGGCACTTGTCAAATGACAACTTGCCAATGGTGCAAGGAATAGTGAAGCTACCTGGATCCTTAAGCTTTGGAGGTAATTTTTGTTATAGCACAGCACGGCTCTATTCTGTTAGAGCAACGGTATCAAGATCATCCAGTTTTACCTTCCTTGAAAGAATACCTTTCATGAATTTCGCATAACTAGGCATTTGCTCCAGAGACTCAGCGAAAGGTATGTTGATGTGAAGTTTTTTGAACACCTCCAGAAACTTACCGAATTACTTATCCAGCTTTTGTTTTTACAATCTCTTAGGAAAAGGTGGTGGAGGATAGAGCTGTTTTCCCCTGTATTACCCTCAGGCAGAGTGTGTTCAACAATAGTCTTCCTTTGTTCCCCCTCTATCTCCTTTTGCTTCTCTTCTTCTTCTACAACTTCAGATTCTCCATCTTTTGCTTTTTCAGCTTCAACAACTTTTCCAGACCTTAAGGTAAGAGCCTTGACTTGCTCCATAGCTTCCTTCCTGCCTGGCACTTCAGTATCGTTGGGAAGTATGCTAGATTGACGATTGAGCAAGGCATTGGCTATTTGACCGATTTGATTCTCCAAGGTCTTGATAGAAATAGCCTGACTTTTGCACAACAGCTTTAGCTCCTCAAAACCAGCACTAGAAGGTGGAGCAGCACCTCCTTGTTAAGGATATGATTGCCTTTGAGCATATTGCTGAGGTTGCTAGAATCCAGGTGGATTAAACTGTTTACTTACAGCTTGCAGATATGGTAGCTGAACAGCATTCTGATTGTTGCTCCAGCTGAAATTGGGATGATTTCTGTTATTAGGATGATAAGTAGATGGCACAGGCTGCTGCGGTCGCTGATAATTATTCACATACTGAACAGATTCATTAACAAGAGAACACTGATCCGTAGCATGAGAGCGTGCATAAAGCTCATAGACAATAGCTATCGGATGGACCCAACTGGTAAAGAATC
This sequence comes from Apium graveolens, assembly GCF_009905375.1. Lineage (NCBI taxonomy): Eukaryota > Viridiplantae > Streptophyta > Magnoliopsida > Apiales > Apiaceae > Apium > Apium graveolens. The sequence continues at coordinate 156,881,056 of NC_133651.1, read as the reverse complement.
TAATCAGTCCTTAGCTTTATCCCTCAGAGAGAATGGGAAAAGTCTCATCTTGATAGCCTCATCAGTAAAACCATTATATTTGTAGGTACTGCAGATCTCGACAAGATTCCTGATATGCATGTTGGGATCTTCAGGCGTAGCACCTTCGAAAGAAACAGAATTCTGCACCATCTGAATAGTGCACGGCTTGATTTCAAAATTATTGGCCTCAATAGCCTGATGAATGATGTTTGACTGAATGTCATCAATTTTAGGCCGAGAGAAGTCCATAAGAGTTGGATCTGCTGGAACTATACGATCACCCATGATTACCGGTTCTTTCTTTTCACTCTCTTTATCCGAATCTTCAAAATCTAACTTCTCCGGAATGTCAAGAAGTGAATCTGTCTCCTCAGCCGTATCTAGAGTCCTCTTGTGAGTGTGAGAACATGTTTCCATAAACGCTCGCTAGAGTACCTGAAATACAACCGGAAACAGTAAGTAACAAGTCTTAATCAATGAGTCCTAATGACCACTGATGGCAAGTATATAAACTAAATAAATTAACATCGAGTCCCCGGCAGCGGCGCCAAAAACTTGTTAGGCACAAAGCATGCGCTAATAATTCACGCAAGTATACGCATTCGCAAGTGATATAGAATGATTTCTAGTTCATTCCCACAGAGACTCAGACTAATTATATTTAATTAACACTTACTCACCAATGTATGATTACTTCTCAATGTCAAGACAATAACACTTAAGGTTGATTAACTAATATTAACTACAAGAATTAAACACTTAAATTAACACTTGAATTAACAATATTAAACACACATGAGATCATAACTTCATTACTACTTCATTCAATAGTTATTGTTATTACCCTTAGCATGTAACGGTGATGATATTAATCGAACAACACGAAACTGATAAAAGCCAACTTTCTTTGCACAAGTACCATTCTACCAAGCATCCACAATTAAGATAAAAGTTGAATAGGCATCAATTATGTTGAGACCCTATATGTCTACAGAATTTGACAACATAACGATTTAAGCGCAAGTTATTCATTATGATTACACAGGGCAAGTAAAACGGTTAGAGTTACCCACTAATCATGCATACAATACATGAACCTATGCTAGCATGGCAAGTTCTAAATCTAAAGATTCACTGTCGCTTCACAAGAGATTAACAAGCTATCTTATATGTTCGCGACACACATAAGAAGAATAAGTACAACCTATGCTAGATATCATACAATCATCACATACCAAGGTATTAAATAATTAACTAAAGAAATCCATAGTAAATCCGCTACGACCCCATGATCACGATTAGCCCATGATAGAACTCATCGTCACCGTGGGTTCATATGAAAACATGATAATAACACAACAATATAAACTAATAAAAATACTTAATAAAATCAGAGTACGTCACAAGAGTATTAAGGTTCAAAGTAAAGAAAACTAGCATCCACTGTTATAACAAATAAAAGAATCACAAGATAACGTATGCTTTGTGACGGCCTCAACCCCGGGGTCAGGAGTTGACATCACCAACAACAATAATAATAAACACAATATAATCTAAATCACTAATTATCTATAACCACGACCCCTTTACCAAGACCTTTTCCAGGTTTAAGTATGATTTAGATTACAACTAACACAAAGTAACTTACAACAATCATCATGACGCAGCTAACATAACACAGCAACTCAACAGACCAACTTTGGTCTAACACAACTACCTCAGAGGAGCCTGACACGACAGAAGCTGGAACTCTGCCCTGACTACCGCGCAAGAATCTCCTAGGCATCTGCAATACATAAGTAAAATATTCTGCAAGGGTGAGCAATCAATTGCTCAGCAGTACCACTATATGAATAAAAAGTAAAAAAAATGATTTAAAGTAAAGCAGTCATAGGAACAGAATTCATAACTTGCCAGAAACATGTAAAACAGGTATAAACTGGATATCAAAACTAGCATACTCTGTAAAACAAGATCAACTGTCGTGTGCTGTGCATAAAAACCATAGTTCAATTTTAGCATGCTATTTTCATTTTTAAACCTTCCGTTCCATTACAGGAATCATAAAACCATTTGTCCCGTTACGGGGACCCAAAGCCATTTTTTCCATTACTGGAATCACAAAATCACAATTAGATATGTATTGGATGTTATCTAGGGATGGCTAATCAGGCCTCCACACAAATTATCTAGGATAGTTGGCCGGGCTATCACACAAAATGTCTAGGAAAGCTGATCGGGCTTTCACACAAAATCACCGGATTCGCAGAGACTAGCTAGGTCTCTGATTAACTATGCCGGACTAATCGGTTATGTAATGCGCGCAACCGAATTAGCCACTTACGCAACGTTATCCAAAATCTGATTCATTTTATCCAGTTTCAAAATCACTTTTACTTATCTTTTGTTAAAATTAATTCTATCACAGCACACTATTTAAAACTTCTTTTCCATTTTTAATCACACTTTAGAGATAGGTATTTTCAGAAATTACTTTTCCCCAAAAACACATATTTAACAACATTTTCAAACACAGGGGATACATAACTTAAAACGTTTATGTTCCTGTTCAAAAATAAAACAACATTTCATTCATATATATTGAACCATAAAAGAATGATCAGGGGTACTTGCCTTACAGAGTGTTACGATTATCTCTGATTGACCTTGAACTAACTTAGACACTCGACTTTATCGCCTTACTATCAGACTATCCTGGATCCGACTTCAACGTTCAGGTCCTTCGCTTGGAACCTCGACACGCTTATCGACTGATCACTAGGTTATCTTTAGTTCGACTGCACTTCTAGAGCCCTTCAACTAGAACCTACAGAGTCGAAACACCCTACGTTAGACGACCAGGTATGCTTGACATATCCTCGCTAACAACCTACCGATTCGATATCAAATCCCGACTCGTAATTATACATATTATAATAATACATGCAATAATTAGGATTCACGTATTCAAGTTTCGGTTCTATACTCAAAACTTGGTTCGACAATCCTTTTCAGAAAATACATATGACCAACATTCAAAAATAGGGTTGTCATATACTTTGCAAAATATTACATCACAACACACCAGTAGGTCTTGCAAAATACATGTTTATAATCATATACGTATATATATATTCAACTAGTAACCCCGATAATCACATGATATGTCCCCGTTTTTTCGAATTTATTTTCCCAAAATTCGGGCAGCACCTCCTCTGTTTATCGGCCTACCTGTCGAAATAATTCGACGTCTCAAACCAAATCCACAACAATAACAAACCGCAATCAATCCAATTCGCCATCCCAACACCAGTACAACTCTAATAATAATATCCTACTTCCGCTTCAAAATAAATTTTATAACTGATTTTATTTATTATTATATATTTATATTATTTTATTATTTTAATAATTGTAGGACTTAGATTATATCATCACGGTCCACCGTCGGCTCGCCGAGGCTCATCGCCAACGGCGGTAAAATTCGCGGGTACCCGATTATTTCAGGTTTCCGACATGAATTTCACTGATTATTATTATAATTTTCTGCACAAAAATTAATATCATTAAAATAATCAATAAAGTTTCTGCAGAAAATATTAAATCCAAAAGAATACACGCGTGACTACAGCCGGAAAAACAGCACAGTCACAGCTGGAACAAGCAACAGGTGGTCGGGAAAAAGAAAGGCAGAATCGGAAATATGCAAAGGCAGCGCAAGCCACCAACACCAACCGAAGTCAGGATAGCGGCTTACCGGGATCAGGGGAGAAACCATCGCGGAAGAGAAGAGAACAGGGGAGGGGGAAAAACAGAGATGGGGAAATTGAGAGAGATGATAGGCGCGTGAGGGAAGAGTGGGAGAGATAAGGATGGGTTTGTTCCAATTATTTTATATTTTTTTTTCTAAACGTAGCAACACAAGTACTGAAATGCTTCAATGTTTCCGTTTGGTTTGTAAGAACTAAACACGTGTCTTGATATTCCTTTAGACTGAATTTTTGACTCGTTTACCTCAATCAAACGAACCGAGGTGCGCGTGAAAATACACCGAGAAATTCCTGAAACTCTTTTAAAATTCCCGAAATATTTAAAAGTTAATAAAATAAAAAAATTCATAATTTTAAAACAATTTCTGCAACGCAATTTATACCCGCTTTTAACGAATAAACGGAACAACACGCGGGTAATTTTAATCTCAAAAATCCCCAAAATAATTTTAAAATTCTTGGAATATTCCCACCTTAAATAAATATGAGTTTCATAATTTTTGAAGAATTCTGGAATTAAATACAGATTTTTCAAATAAATGAAATCAGAAAATCATACAGGGCTAAATAATTGATGAAATATTGATTTCTAAATTTTATAAAATCCAAAAAATAAATATTAAGATTATAAAATCATGAAAACAATTTTAGAGACAATCCACATATTTACACAAATAATCTTGTATTAAATCCACTTTTAAAAGTGAAAATAATTCAATACGAGTCCACAATTAATTACGAGGACAATCCAATACATCAAAATTCACACATACATAATAATAAAACAACACATAGCTGATAGAAGTTATACACATATTTTGCTTATTTAATAATTCCATAATTACGTATTTAAATAATATAGAAATACACGAGTCGTTATATGCTTCCTCTTCTTCATTGTGGTGTGCTAAAACAGTCTTCTTAATCTTTTCTCCTTGCTCCTTGTTTGTCACTTGTTGTTGTGAAACGTCTCCCAAGATTGCTTATATAAGAGTCCACAAGAGACAGCGCCGTCAGAAGCCCAATAGAAGTCAAATTAGAAAATCTAGATTCTAAAATTACGACCCCAGGAGGCCGCCTTCATTCCCACGCGGGTGCCTGCTCTCCAGGCGGTTGCCTGCAAGCTCCAGGCGGGCGCCTGCACAGTTTCTGGAAAATTCCACTTCTTCTCTTCTGATTTTGCTGATTTCTTCGCACAACTCCCCGCAACTGATTCCAAGTACTTCCTTAGGCTTATTATGATGAAATCTCCTTAATTACGAAAGTTATACCCTGAAATGCAAAAACACTAGAAAAATGCATCAAATACACAAAAATACTTGATTTCAAGATATCAATTGAAGCCATTATAAGACGTTCTAAGTGGTATAAAATGCCACTTATCAATTATAAAACCTTGGCAGGAATCCCTTCCAATTCATCTCCTTTTTTATTTAACTTCCATCGAGAGGCTTGACAAATGCGGCACTTCGTCTCATCTTCATCTCTCTCTCCACGGTATAGTAAACAATCATTCGGACATACGTGTATTTTTCATACTCCATTCCCAAGGCACACAAGCTTTTTTTAGCTTCACTGAATGAAGAAGGAAATGTGTTGCCTTGTGGAAGCATAGACCCGACCAAAAGTAGCATTTCAGAGAAGCAAGTATCAGATATTTCATAATTTGCTTTCAAGTTATAAAACTTTACTAAAGCCTTCATCTTAGTGTATCCTTCACATCCTGGATAAAGAGGTTCATATTCAGATTGAATATGGTTAAAAATTTCCGAGGAGTCTAGGGATACATCATCGTTTTTACCGATTGGGATTTGATCTACCGATTCTGAACTGCCTGTCCCTTCAGTGGTAGGCTCACCACCTTCTGTATTGCACTCTCCGTGCCAAATCCAACACTTGTACGTTTGATCGATAACATTGAGAAAAAGATGGTCCCTTACTTTTCGAGCATGCCAATGTTTACTATGTGCGCATTTTATACATGGACAACAAGTTTTATTTTCACTAAATCCGTTCTCAAATGCACATACCAATAAATCCTCGACTCCTTTTTTGAATTGTTTTATTCTTCTATCTTCCTTTAACCAAAACCTGTCCATTTGTCTTAATTCAAAATATGACATATAATTTGAAGTTACAACTAATGAGCTTAACACATAATTGTACTACTAATTACTACTAATTACTAACCGCAAATACACATTAAATAAAGCTTAACACTAATACATTGCCCAAATATAATTATAAACCCTAAAAATTTAATGAAATTAAACTTAATGGAGATGAAGTAATTACCTTAACACTGACCCAATCAAAAAGATGAAGCTATGGTTTCAATCGAGTTTTTTTGAATTTAATCGAAAAGCTATTTTCAATCGAGATGAAGTTATTTTGATGAAGAGGATGAAGGGCTTGAGTGAAGAAATTGAGTGAAGAAGATGAAGAAATCGAGTCAAGAAATCGAGTGAAGAAGAAGAAAAAATAGAGTCAAAGGCGAGAAAATGAATGGCTTAGGACAAAGATCTGGGAGGCTTGAATGGCTTAAGACAAAGATCTGGGGCTATTAATGAGTACAGGCAGCACGCACAAACATTTTGTTCTTTTTTTAGCAAACAAATCCGACAACGGTAAAGCAGCCAAACCCCTTGTATCACAGTAATAACGACAATACAAATATTTAAAAAACCGTTGTATAAAAGATACACTGTTCAATCGTTTGAAAACAAGTTATATGACGACTTTTTAAAACAAACCGTTGTAAGGTCTATTATAATTAAAATAAAAAATAATCAAAAATAATTCAAAAAAATTAATTATTTTTTTTTTCAAAATATCATCTATTAAATATACCCGTTCTATAAAAAACCGCCGGTTGACTGTTAAAATAACAAACCAAACACATTTATTTTTTTCTCAAATTTTTGTCATATCACTAAAATATATAGATCTTAACATCCGTATGGTTGGATCATTCATAAACATTTTAAAAAAAATAGAAACTTTAGTACGAGACTAAACACAAGTTACAAGTACGGGTTAAAATACTGGTTGACTGTTAAAATAACAAACCAAATAAATTTAATTTTTCTCAAATTTTTGTCATATCACTAAAATATATAGATCTTAACATCCGTACGGTTGGATCATTCATAAACTTCTTAAAAAAAATAGAAACTTTAGTACGAGACTAAACACAAGTTATAACTATGGGTCAAAACACCGGTTGACTGTTAAAATAACAAACCAAATAAATTTATTTTTTTCTCAAATTTTTGTCATATCACTAAAATATATAGATATTAACATCCGTATGGTTGGATCATTCATAAACATTTTTAAAAAAATAGAAACTTTAGTACGAGACTAAACACTAATTACAAGTACCGGTCAAAACACCGGTTGACTGTTAAAATAACAAACCAAACACATATATTTTTTCTCAAATTTTTGTTATATAACTAAAATATATAGATCTTAACATCAGTATGGTTGGATCATTCATAAATATTTGTAAAAAAATTAAAACTGTAGTACGAGACTAAAGACAAGTTACAAGTACGGGTCAAAACACCGGTTGACTGTTAAAATAACAAACCAAATAAATTTATTTTTTCTCAATTTTTTATCATATCACTAAAATATATAGATCTTAACATTTGTATGGTTGGATCATTCATAAAAAAATTTTAAAAAATAGAAACTTTAGTACGAGACTAAACATTAGTTACAAGTACCGGTCAAAACACCGGTTGACTGTTAAAATAACAAACCAAACACATTTATTTTTTCTCAAATTTTTGTCATATCACTAAAATATATAGATCTTAACATCCGTATGGTTGGATCATTCATAAATATTTTTTAAAAAATAGAAACTTTTGTACGAGACTAAACACTAGTTACAAGTACTGGTCAAAACACCGGTTGACTGTTAAAATAAACCAAACCCATTTATTTTTTTCTCAATTTTTTGTCATATCACTAAAATATATAAATCTTAACATCCATACGGTTGGATCATTCACAAACATTGTTAAAAAAATAGAAACTTTAGTACGAGAGTAAACACAAGTTACAAGTACGGGTCAAAATACTGGTTGACTGATAAAATAACAAATCAAATACATTTATTTTTTCTCCAAAATTTGTCATATCACTAAAATATATAGATCTTAAAATCCATATGATTGGATCATTCATAAATATTTTTGAAAAATTGAAACTTCGGTACGAGACTAGACACTAGTTACAAGTACTGGTCAAAGCACCGGTTGATTGTTAAAATAACAAACTAAACACATTTATTTTTTCTCAAATTTTTGTCATATCACTAAAATATATAGATCTTAACATCCGTACGGTTGGATCATTCATATATATTTTTTTTTAAAATAGCAACATTAGTACGAGACTAAACACAAGTTACAAGTAATGGTCAAAACACATGTTGACTTTTAAAATAACAAACCAAAGGTGATCTAGTTATGTAAGCACGACAAATCAGGGGTGTTATAAACAATTTTCTCGTATAAAAGATAGCATGATTGATGTTAAAATTAGATCGTTAAACACTATTATTCGCATAATAATTCGTAATAATATTTACGAATTAACACCGCTGTGTTCTTTAACAATAGTTTTATTATGACAACTGATGTGTAATATGTTATGTCACACAATAATGTAGAAGGGGGTTGAATACAGTATTTATACAATCAAATCGATTTAACACAAGTATGTAACAAAGATCAAGTATATTGAATAAACTATGTTACAATAAGAACTGTGTTCTCTCTCAGTGATGAACAAATATCACTAAGAGCTGCTAGGTTACAATGTATGATCTTCTCGATTATGATAACACATATAGTGTAAACCCTAAGTCTGTCTTTATATAGTACACAGTTACAAGATAACTTCTAATTTATATGGAATACAATTCTGTCTCCTAAAATATATCAATCAGATATCTTCTACAAGTCTTCCAGTCTTCTAACTCTTTCCATGCATATCTTCTTTTGTTTTAGTCTCGATCTTCTCCTGTAAATCAGCTTTATTCCTTATCTAAAAGTCTTCCTGCACTTAAGTTCTGATATGACCTTAAATTATGATATTAAGTCTTGACTTCCAGTAAGTCCTGATTTCAGTAAGTCCTGATTTATCCTGTTGTTAAGTTCTGAAAACTAAACACAAATCATATTAGACATGACATCTCAAATATATCTAACAATCTCCCCCAACTTGTAAATTATGTAAAATATACAAGTTGATAGATTTGATGATGTCAAAAACATTTAAGTACAAATGCAATAAGAGTTTAACTAGATAATTAACTATAACTTACAGTCCTTGTAGCTTTTACCAATCTCACTGAGTCAATCTGAATCCAAAATGATTCTTCACAAAGCTTGATATCAGCTTTTCTTCTTAATTCCTCAGGACTTGAGATATTGTAGCTTTGACTTAATTCATCTCTTCATTCTGACTTCTAATCTGGTAGATTGCAGTCCTTAAGCAGAGATATGGTTTCTTTCTAAACCATCATCCAGTCTTATTACCCTTGGGTGAGAAGAATCTTCATTGTAGCATATACATTTCTCTTTCAGTATCACTTCAAGCTTAGCAGAATCCTTCTTCATTGGAATTTCACTTTCATCATCTTCAACAATATTAGGAATAAATACTGTAACCCTTGAACCAAAAATTCTAGCTTTATCACTTATGGTCTTCAATATGAAATTTGACCATCTCCTGGTAATATCAGACTTTACCTCTAAAAGGTAATGAAAGAATTGAAGTTCTTTCAGTGATTTATTTAGCACATCTGATTCTGACATCTGATATGCCCTTCCATCTTCAAGAAATAGAATTAGATTTTCCTTGAAATTGTGCTGGTCATGAACATCCAGTACCACTTGAATAGAGATAACCTTATCAAGGTGTTTCTGTGTAACATCTTCAAGAGGTCTGTTAGTCAACATAAATTGATCTCTAGTAGCAACTTCAAATCCTGTCTTGATCTTAGCTTCATCAGAACCTAGCCCAGCCTTGTCTCTTGGTTCTCTAGCATTTAACCCAATAGTCATGAAAGTAGACAACAATTGGCTTTTCTTTAGATCTGATGGTTTGACATTTTTCCACAGAAGTGTCTTTTTATCAGCTACTTCCATCTTGTCTAAATCAACTTGAGCACTGTCAGAGGTTGATGTCTTGATGACTTTATCAGAACTTGCTGTTTATGTTGTAGCTTGTTGTTCTTCACTTTGAATAACTTGAGCTTTGTCAGAGCTTGTCTTTGATTCTTCAGAAATCTTCCTTCTTTTCAGAGTTTGAACATCTTCATCTTCAGTAAGAGTATCATTAGTAACTTGAACCATTTTGCACACTGGTTTCATCAGGATTTGAGGAATTTTCATCTCCAATGGCTTGGTTGGTTCATCAACTTTTCCCTTCCCCTTATCTTTGGGATCAATCTCAGATTGTGATCTTGTTTTGTCCTTTGATGCCTCAGTATTTGACTTCTCCTTGATCACAATGCCTTTTACCTTAGGTCTTGGAGGTTTCTTTGCAACAGAAGCTTTAGACTTTAGATTTGTCTTTTCAGCTTTAAATCTAGCTTCTTCCTCCTTGAGATTTTCTAAATCCATTCCTGGATTATGCTTCAGAAATAATCTTCTAGCAATTTCCTCATCAAGTGTCTGAATCTTGGAATCTTTGTAGTAGACAGTAGTCTGCTTTCCCTTGAGCTTCAGAGTTTGCATAAACTTTTGAGATTCTTGACTTCCACCTTGTATCAGAACATCAGGCTTTGTCATCAAACTTTGCTCATCAGAACTTGATATCAGATTTTGAGTATCACCACTTACTATCAGATTTTGAGTTTTAGCAGCTTCAGAACTTGTCTTCTTTTGAATAGAAGATCTGCTTGCATCAGTAATTAGTTTCCTAGAAGAAACCTTGATGTTGTGCTCTTTACCTTGAACTTGACCTCTACCCTTGCTAGGGTTTCCCTGGTCATCAGCTTCATCATCTTTCTTCTTCAGTACTTGATCATTAGAGCATTTGGACTTAACTATCTTCTCCCCCTTTTAGCATCATCAGGTAGTAGCAGAGAGAGAGAAGAAGTTCAACTGAAGATTGGATTTCATCCAATTGAGCTTTTTGAGAAGCTTGATTTTGCAGGAACTCAGTGATTTGGGCCTGTTGCTTCTCCTGAACTTTCTCAATTGCTTTAACCTTTTCAGAAATAGGTCTAATAAACCTTTTTTATCAAGTTTGGTCTCCATATCTAGATTTTCAGCCTTTTCTAGAAGTTTGTCAACCTTTTCGTGAGTAGCAGAGTGTAGACCTTGAAGATTTTTGGTAGACAGAGCTGTGACTTTGAGTTGTGTCTTGAAATCAGCATTTGTGAGCAACTCATTAGCTTTACCAATATGGTCTATCAATACTTTGAAGCTTGGAATGAAATCAGTTTCATTCCACTTCTTGGTCCACTCCACACCTCTGTGAGTATCTTCCCAAGGAATATGTGCATCTTGTTCAACAAATTTTTGGATAAGTGCCTCCTTTCCTAGAATGGGAGCTGGAGTATGAACAGAAACACTGTCTTCAAATCTTGAAAAAGACTCATCATTCTCTGATAAGACAAGTGTATGTGAGGCAATGGGAGATTCTAGAACTACCTCATCCAAATTTCGATCTTCAGTTTCCTGATCAGGAATTGGTGTAGATGGTATCTCAGCATTTAAGATTGGAGAATGAGTTGGAGATGTCTGAGCTTCTGTAAGAGCTTCCAAATAAAGAACAGTTGGTATATTCAGATTGTGAATATCTATTTCAGAATTTGTGCCTTGTTCTTCAGCATCATCTGTAGCTTTAATAGGAAAGACAAGAGGTGTTAGCACAGTATCTTGAGCTTGAGTAGGGGATGGCAGAGCTTCAATTATAACAGGTTCTGATGAGATCAGAGATTCCTGATCCCCTTCCTCAGCTTCAGTAGTATCCTCAGATGGAGGCTTAGCCATGTGCCTTTTTGCTCTCATTTTCTTTAATCCCCTTGACAGTAAAGGAGTTGCTTTATCATTAGAACTTACAGTTCTTTTCATCTTCAAAGTATCAGAACTTTGAGCTTCAGCATTTATCTGATGGGTTGACCCTTCAGCTTCTACTTCTTTCTGAAAAATCACATTTTCAGCTTCCATATTCACAGGTTCTGATGCATGAACCTGTGCTTCCTCATCATCTGACTCATCCCTTAGAATCATAGTTCTTCTTTTTGCTTGAGGTTGAGGAACACACTTTGCCCTTTTTGGCATGGAAGATGAAGGTCTGATGGTGGGTGCTGATGGTTATTGTTTTGAAGATTGAGCTGATGGTTGGAAGTAAGTTCTGATTGTTGGTTGAGTTGGTTGAGGTTCAGAGATGGTTGGTTGTGTAGTTGTTGGAGGTGCTGATGGAGGTTGGGTTGGTTGGACATCAGGATATTGTTAGGCACAAAGCATGCGCTAATAATTCACACAAGTATACGCGTTCGCAAAATATAGAATAATTTCTAGTTCATTCCCACATAAATTCAGACTAATTATGTTTAATTAACACTTACTCACCAATGTATGATTACTTCTCAATGTCAAGACAATAACACTTAAGGTTGATTAACTAATTAATAACTACGAAAATTAAACACTTAAATTGACACTTGAATTAACAATATTAAACTCACATGAGATCATAACTTCATTACTACTTCCTTCAATAGTCATTGTTATTACCCTTAGCATGTAACGGTGATGACATTAATCGAACAACCCAAAACTGATAAAAGCCAACTTTCGTTGCACCAGTACCATTCTACCAAGCATCCAAAATTAAGATAGAAGTTAAATAGGCATCAATTATGTTGAGACCCTATATGTCTACAGAATTTGACAACATAACGATTTAAGCGCAAGTTATTCCTTATGATTACACAGGGCAAGTAAAACGGTTAGAGTTACCCACTAATCATGCATACAATACATGAACCTATGCTAGAATGGCAAGTTCTAAATCTCAAGATTCACTGTCGCTTCACAAGAGATTAACAGGATATCTTATATGTTCGCGATGCACATAAGACGAATAACCACAACCTATGCTAGATATCATAAATCATCACATCTCAAGGTATTAGACAATTAACCAAAGAAATCCATAGTAAAGCCGCTACGACCCCATGATCATGATTAGCCCATGATAGAACTCACCGTCACCATGGGTTCATATGAAAACATGATAATAACAAGACAATATAAACTAATAGAAATACTTATTAAAACCAGAGTACGTCAGAAGAGTATTAAGGTTTAAAGTAAAGAAAACTAGCATCCACTGTTACAACGAATAAAAGAATCACAAGATAACGTGTGCTTCCTCTTCTTTGTTGTGGTGTGCTAAAACTGTCTTCTTAATCTTCTCTCATTGCTCCTTGCTTGATTGATACTTGTTCTTTGTTGCTTGTTTTTTGTGAAACGTCTCCCAAGATTGCTTATATAAGAATCCACAAGAAACACCGCCGTCAGAAGCCCACTAGAAGTCTAATTAGAAAATCCAGAACATACATTCACCCCCCTGTTTGTATATTTGGATCTAACAATTGGTATCAGAGCTTGTTGATCGATATACAGATCTGATCCGTTAGATTAGCAAGTTAAGTCAAAACCAACAAACCCAAATCAAATCTACACACTGAAAGCACTCCCAGACTCCGTACAACCAAAATCAACAATTGCCCCAGGGCCCAAGCGGGCGCCTGCACCTCCAGGCGGTCACCCCACATCCCAGGCGGGCGCTTGGACAGCTTCTGAAAAATTTCAATTTATGGTCCTGATTTCGCTGATTTCTTCGCACAACTCCCCGCAACTGATTCTAAGTACTTCCCTAGGCTTATTTTGATGAAATCCCCATAAATTCGCAAGTTATACCCTGAAATGCAAAAATACTAGAAAAACGCATCAAATACACAATACTTGATTTCAAGACATCAATTCAAGCCATTACGTTCTAAGTGGTATAAAATGCTACTCATCACACCCCCAAACTTAAATCGATGCTTGTCCTAAAGCGTCACAACTCAAAAATAAAATAAAAATCTGCATGAATGCAAACTACATGAAATGCAGCGATCCCCATCGCGATGACTAACCCAACCAACACATAACATCTCAACAAATACAATTAGGCGACTAAAGGTCAATCAAATCACGCAAGCTAACATACAACTAGAAACGTGGTGTGTGCGAATGCTTAACAGATATGCTCCGAAACTAGATCAATTATCATAACTCAATTATCCTCAAGGCAATCACAAGATTATACGAAAAATATATTTTAGACATAAAATGACTTATAACACTTCAAGATCACTGGAGCTTATTACGGAATCATGCTTTTATTTAACACAATAAACAAATGCTTATTTGATCGTGTAATGAGTGAGGTCCATAAAAGACTTATGCAATGGCATCCCTTTAGTGAGCGTTAGGTTAGCGGATCCCATACTACAAAAGCCTTAGGTCACTACGCACAAAGTCCCCTAAGAACTTAATAACTCGAATACCAAAGAGCTCACTCGTGATCAATTATGCATTAAACCATATTTTTCTATTTTTTTTCTTCTTGTTTTTTTATTTTTTTTCTCTTTTTTTTTCAATTTCTGAGCAAGTGCATTTCGCTCCATCTTGCTCAACCCTAGACTACTCGCATACAATACGAGCCGGCTACTAGCCATTTGACGCCTAGCCACGACTAGCAATGAATTCCAATTTTACCCCAATTTTCTCTTTTCATGCCTTATATCATTAAGAGTCTATCATACATTCTAAGCATAATCAATAAATTAACCTCAAAAACCATCAAACCATGACAACAATCTAGTCCTTAAGCATACTCTAAGACTTAGTGAAATACAAGTGTTTCTAGCATGCAGGCCAACCTAAAAAGATTCAACATCACTCTACCGCTATCACTACACTCGCATCAATATCACATATCAATTGGTAAAGCAACACAAAAGGATCATGGAATATGCATGAACTACATGACATGATAAATAAATCTATAAAATAAAAATAAACTATATGGAAAAAATATACAACTATATGAACTAAACTACTATCATGAATATGCAACTGCAACATACACACACAAATATGTTCCTTAACTACCACCCCAAACTTAAAATCTTCACTGTCCCTAGTGAAGGTAATAGAAAGGAACACAGGGTATACTTACTCATAGAAATCATCATCATCACCCTCAGAGGGTGGAGTGTCGGGAGGCCGATAAGCAGAGTCTTCACCAAAGACGGGCCACTGGATGTCAGCTTCAAGGCCTCTGAAAGCAGTCCCAAGTGCTAGGATGAGCTCTTGCGCAAACCTACTCTGTGAATCATACATCGCATCCATCCTCCTGGAAAGCCTCTTGTACTGGACATCAGCTATCCCTGAACCATCACCTCCCTGGGCTCTGGAAGAACCTGCCTCACCATGAGCCTGACTAGGCCTAGCCATCATAACACCAGCTGCTGGATGTCCTCCTGGAAGACGATATCCCAAACCATGCTCCTCGGGCTCTCCACCCGTCCACTCCTGCATCGCATTCAGCGTTGATGAATCAATATGAGCGGCCGGCATCTGCAGCTGCTCATAAGAAGGCCAGTGGACTCCAACTGCCTTACACAGCTTCGTGACAACAGAGGCATACGGGATGTTATTATGCATCCTCCCCCTCAAAAACTTCAAAATCCCTTGGTAAATGAACTCACCAAGGTCCACATAAAACTCCTCATTCAAAATACCCTACAACAAACTGGCTCTCTCATCGGTAACCTCATGTGTATGTGAAGAAGGAAAAATATTAGCACAAATAAAGGCATTCCATGCACGGGTATACCTGTTCATCGCAACAGTCGGAAAAGAATGATACTCATTAGATCCCGTCTTAAACTTCCACACCGTGCCCAACTGATAGAGAGTAGCAATAATCAAATCCGAGTCAAAATCCTCGGGAGTCTTCTCGTTCCAATTCTCCTCCTGGGGCTTCCTTTGTCGCTGCCCAATAACACGGCGAATCTCCTCGGGCTGATAATCAATAGTAAGCCCACGAACAACAGAGTACCCATTCTTGTCGGTCTTGGCGTTCGCATAGAACTCGCGAACAACACTGATCGGGACCGCCTCAGGCGACTCACAAAAAGTGATCCAACCCTTCTCTACAATTATCGGCAATAACTCACCATCCCTCCCCGATGGAAAAAATCTCCTCTCCTTCAGAATCGGCTTAGTAAGAAGCCTAGCACAAAGCATGCAATATGAAGGGCTGATCCCTTTTATATCTGTTATAGTCCATCTGATGGCAGATTTGAATTCTCTTAAGATCCTCAAGAGCTTGTCCTCATCGCTACCTAAAAGGTCAGATGTAATAATAACAGGAAAAGTAGATGCATCACCTAAGAAAGCATACCTCAAGTGTTTAGGCAATGGTTTAAGCTCCAAAGTAGGTGCTTCCACAATAGATGGTTTGAGCTTTCCCTGCATTCTTGAGATCAGTATTACCAAGAGATTCAAATGGCATGTCTAGCTTTTGCTTCCAAGGAGAAGCATTTAGAAATTATAGTTGCTTATTGCCTTCCTCATATTCACTGTCAAATTCCCCTAATAAGGCTTTTTCTAAGGCATCAGACCTTAGCACATGATCAAGTTCTAAAGTTACCGCAAAATCAATCAAATCCACCTTGAAGCACTCCTCATCTTCTGTAGGGAATTTCATCGCATTGAATACATTGAATGTTACATCCCGATCTTGCACCCGCATAGTAAGTTCACCTTTTTGTACATCTATCAAGGCACGACCTATATCCAAGAAAGGTCTTCCCAAGATTATGGGAATCTTCTTATCTTCCTCGAAATCCAGAATGACAAAGTCTACAGAAAAGATGAGCTTATCCACCTTTACTTACACGTCCTCCACGATGCCTCATGGGTATGTAATAGAACGATCAGCAAATTGTAGAGACATATGGGTGGGCTTTGGATCAGGCAAATTCAGCTTTTTGAAGATAGACAACGGCATCAGATTGATGCTTGCTCCCAAATCGCAAAGGCACTTGTCGAATGACAACTTGCCAATGGTGCAAGGAATGGTGAACCTACCTGGATCTTTAAGCTTTGGAGGTAATTTTTGTTGCAGCACATCACTGCACTCTTCCGTTAGAGCAACGGTATCAAGATCATCTAGTTTCACCTTCCTTGAAAGAATTCCTTTCATGAATTTCGCATAACTAGGCATTTGCTCCAAAGCTTCAGCGAAAGGTATGTTGATGTGAAGTTTCTTGAACACCTCCAGAAACTTACCAAACTGCTTATCAAGCTTTTTTTTTTGCAATCGCTTAGGAAAAGGTGGTGGAGGATAGAGCTGTTTCTCCCCTGTATTACCCTTAGGCAGAGTGTGTTCAACAGTAGTCTTCCTTGGTTCTGCCTCTTTCTCCTTTTGCTTCTCTTCTCCATCTTCAACTTTAGCTTCTCCATCTTTTTCTTTTTCAGCTTCAGCAACTTTTCCAGACCTTAAGGTGATAACTTTGACTTGGTCTTTAGCTTCCTTCCTTCCTGGCACTTCAGTATGGCTGAGAAGTGTGCCATGTTGATGATTGAGCATGTCATTGGATATTTGACCGATTTGATTCTCCAAGGTCTTGATAGAAACAGTCTGACTTTTGTACAACAGCTTTAGCTCCTCGAAATCAGCAGTAGAAGGTGGAGTAGCACCTCCTTGTTGAGGATATGATTGCCTTTGAGCATATTGTTGAGGTTGCTGGAATCCAGGTGGATTAAACTACTTACTTACAGCTTGCTGATATGGTTGCTGAACACCATTTTGAGTATTGCTCCAGCTGAAATTGGGATGATTTCTGTTATTAGGATGATAAGTAGCTGGCACAGGCTGCTGCGGTCACTGATAATTATTCACATACTAAACAGCTTCATTAACAAGAGAACACTGATTCGTAGCATGAGAGCCTGCATAAAGCTCACAGACCATAGCTATCTGATTGACTCTATAGTTGGCTAAAGAATCGACCTTCATAGACAGCGCTTGGAGCTGCGCCGCAATAGCTGTAGCTGCATCAACTTCCAGAATGCCTGCTACCTTCCCAGGCATCATCCTTTGAGTTGGATTTTAATGCTCATTTGCAGCCATAGTTTCAATAAGATTATAGGCCTCAGTATAGCTTTTGGCCCACAAGGCGCCTCCAGCTGCTGCATTGAACATGGGCCGAGATTGGGCCCTCAAACCATTGTAGAACCCAGTGATCACCATCCAGTCAGGCATACCATGATGTGAAAACTTTCTCAAAATCTCCTTATAGCGCTCCCAAGCTTCGCACATAGATTCTGTTGGTTGGTGGTGCGCAAACTGAGAAAGAGCACTCCTCATAGCTGCAATCTTAGCCATTGGATAGAACTTCACAAGAAACTTTTGTGTAAGATCTTCCCAAGTAGTGATGGACCCAGCTGGTAAAGAATGTAACCAGTCCTTAGCTTTATCCCTCAAAGAGAATGGGAAAAGCCTCATCAGTAACACCATTATATTGAAAGTACAACAGATCTCGACAAAATTCCTGATATGCATGTTGGGATCTTCAGTCGTAACACCTCTGAAAGAAACAGAATTCTGCACCATATGAATAGTGCCCGGCTTGATTTCAAAAGTATTGGCCCGAATAACCAGATGAATGATGTTTGACTGAATGTGATCAATTTTAGGCCGAGAAAAGTCCATAAGAGCTGGATAAGCGGGAACTATACGATCACCCATGATTACTGGTTCTTTCTTTTCACTCTCTTTATCAAAATCTTCAAAATCTATCTTCTCCGAAATGTCAAGAACTGAATCTGTCTCCTCAGTCGAATCTAGAGTCCTCTTGCGAGTGCGAGAACGTGTTTGCATAAACGCTCGTTAGAGTACCTGAAACACAACCGGAAATAATAAGTAACAAGTCTTAATCAATGAGTCCTAATGACCACTGATGGCAAGTACATAAACTAAATAAATTAACACCGAGTCCCCAGCAGTGGCGCCAAAAAATTGTTAGGCACAGAGCATGCGCTAATAATTCACGCAAGTATATGTGTTCGCAAGTAATATAGAATAATTTCTAGTTCGTTCCCACAAAGACTCGAACTAATTATTTTTAATTAACACTTACTCACCAATGTATGATTACTTCTCAAAGTCAAGACAATAACACTTAAAGTTGATTAACTAATTAATAACTACGAAAATTAAACACTTAAATTGACACTTGAATTAACAATATTAAACTCAGATGAGATCATAACTTCATTACTACTTCCTTCAATAATCATTGTTATTACCCATAGCATGTAACGGTGATGACATTAATCGAACAACACGAAACTAATAGAAGCCAACTTTTGTTGCACCAGTACCATTCTACCAAGCATCCACAATTAAGATAGAAGTTGAATAGGCATCAATTATGTTGAGACCCTATATGTCTACAAAATTTGATAACATAACGATTTAAGTACAAGTTATTCCTTATGATTACACAGGGCAAGTAAAATGGTTAGAGTTACCCACTAATCATGCATACAACACCTGAACCTATGCTAGCATGGCAAGTTCTAAATCTTAAGATTTATTGTCGCTTCACAAGAGATTAACAGGCTATCTTATATGTTCGCGACGCACATAAGACGAATAAGCACAACCTATGCTAGATATCATACAATAATCATATACCAAGGTATTAGACAATTAACCAAAGAAATCCATAGTATATCCGCTATGACCCCATGATCACAATTAGCCCATGATAGAACTCATCTTCACCATGGGTTCATATCAAAACATGATAATAACACGACAATATAAACTAATAAAAATACTTATTAAAACCAGAGTACGTCACAAGAGTATTAAGGTTCAAAGTAAAGAAAACTAACATCCACTTTTACAATGAATAAAAGAATCACAAGATAACGTATGCTTCCTCTTCTTCGTTCTGGTGTGCTGAAATGGTCTTCTTAATCTTCTCTCCTTGCTCCTTTCTTGATTGATACTTGTTCTTTATTGCTTGTTTTTTGTGAAACGTCTCCCAAGATTGCTTATATAAGAATCCACAAGAAATAGCGCCGTCAGAAGCCCACTAGAAGTCTAATTAGAAAATCCAGAATTAATTATTTTGACCCCAGGCGGCCGCCCCAGGTCCCAAGCGGGCGCCTGCACCTCCAGGCGGTCGCCCCACATCCCAGGCGGGCGCCTGGACAACTTCTGGAAAATTCCAATTTCTGGTCCTGATTTTGCTGATTTCTTCGCACAACTCCCCGCAACTGATTTCAAGTACTTCCCTAGGCTTATTTTGATGAAATCCCTCTAAATTCGCAAGTTATACCCTGAAATACCAAAACACTAGAAAAATGCATCAAATACACAAAATACTTGATTTCAAGACATCAATTCAAGCCATTATAAGACGTTCTAAGTGGTATAAAATGCCACTCATCAGATATAAGGCAACATAGGTGGCTGGATCAGAATTTACAAAGACTTGTTTGACAGATGTAGGAATTTGGAGGGTCTCAAAACAGTCTTCTTATTATCAGTAGATAATAAGTCAGTAAAGACTCTCTTAGTAAGTTTAAATGGTTCAATTAACTCAATTACTAGTTGGGGTGCATCAGAGCAACAAAAATTATAAATAAGCTGACAAAATCTAGCAAAATAAACTGTATTTCTATCTTCTGTCATCCTATCCCCAATAAATCTTAAAATAGCACTTGCATAATCAAAATGAGTTTGATTAATGAGACTATACCCGATTTGTTGACTGAGAATTGGGATTGCATCAAAGTTTTAACATTTTTTGTAAAAGTTCTGGTGATGCAGTCAAAGAAGAAACTCCATTCCCTCCTTATGTTGGGTCTCTTCAACTGTCCCAGCTTTGCCAAAGTTTTCTCATAGCCCAGATTTTCCATTAGTTGTTGAAGAGCTGGCTCCTGAACTGTTGAATATGTGCAATTTTCTGGCAGATGGAGTGCTTGTCGAACTGTGGCCAAAGTCACCACATGGGCATCCTCCCCTGTTGAAAAGATGATACTTGGGGACCCATGAGCACCACTATCATCATACATGCCACTTCTCTAAAACTCCAGCACTTGAGTTCCAGAGATTGCTTCTGGTTGGGTCAAAGCATACCCATTCTCAGAGTTAGCAAGGAAGTCTCGAATGAAGTGAAGTTCTGATGAAGCTTCACTCTTGCTAAGAATAGCCAAGTAGTTATTGGGAACAAACTTAGCTTCATTGAAAACAATGTCTTTTGGTACCATTTATGTAAGAAAGAAGGGAGAAAATAGAATGTGCACAATGTGTTTGATAAAAGTCCTGTAAGAAAAAGCTTCAGAGAATATTACAGAGAGAGAGAGAATAAGAGAGATTAGAGAAAGAAAAGTAGGTAAAAGATTATAAAATCTTTTAACTCCCATATATATACTCTCTTTTTGACAACTGTTATGATTGAAGCAGAACAGACTTTAGACACCTAGCAGCATATCATTAGTCAAAACATTATTAGTGGGCACGGGTATTAAGCAGTAATAAATGTGTGTATGCAGTGTTTCTAGTAAAACACGTTTCCCACTAACTAAATGATTATAAATGTTTTTATCTCACCTAATTATATTCTGATAAAATATGACCGTTACAGTATTTACGAAAAATAAGTCAAGTAAATAAATAATGTCACGTAAGCATCAGAGTTTCCATCATAATTTAATATCAGAACTTGACTATTATCAGATTTTAACAGTCATCAGAACATGGCTTCTGTACTCAAAAAGTGAATGTTTGTTTCTGTGATTCTTCATACAAATACTGACTTGTTTCTTCAGAGTTTAAGCATCAGAACTTCCATCATAACTTGTCATCAGAATTTATGCAAATGACACTTAACTGTTTATCTGAAACAACTTAATCACCAAAGTAATTTTCATCATTTATATGGAGTGATATTGTGTGCATTAGCAGAATATCAGATAAAGATTAAAGTCTGATAAACTTCAATATATCTTAGAAATAAGGCATAACTAAGAAAATTGCTTAAAATCTGTCATTAATAATGAAGTCTACTATAGAATGAATTTATGCAAAAGTCCACCTCAACTGTTTGTGCTCATTTTATGCATCTTTTGAAATTCCTTTTTACAGTGGCTTCTCAGTGTAAGTGAGTCACAACTGCTATCAGAATTTATGCTATTATCAGAGTATTTTTCCAGTAATCAGAGAATGTGAAAAGTCATCAAGAAAAATTTATTTACTTTTCTAATACATATTACTTAATACCAGCAATGCACTTGGGTCTTCCCTTCCCAATATTTACTCTAGATCTCAAAGGAGTACCTGACTTTAATTTTCTTTTCTTTGCTTTTCTTCAGATAAGTGAGGCTTATCAAGCATGTGGTTCATCCTTAAGATTTACTGACATCAGAATTTGACAGATAAGAAGCAAGAATTTAGTTTGTGACTTAGTAATAAGTACACAAAGTAAATTTGACTAAGCTCAAAATCAGAATTTGCTTGTGTTAATGAATTTCCACATAAACAACTAATTCAAACATGGGATTTCTAGTATGTTAAAGACTACTAAGTCAACATCTAGCACAGTTATCCTCATTAGATTGAATAGTCACAAAACATTCTAACTACTATTAGAGTATATAGATCCACATCAGATAATAATCAGCATTTAATGTATTATAATTTAAGCACAAATTACATGAAGATAAGACAATCTGTCAACACTGATCATACAGTCTGATGCATGAGAATAAAAACTAAGAAGATTTAGAGAAAGTACCTGAAACCATTCCAAGCTCATTTACCAGTCTTGCAAAAGTAGCTTCACATAGTGGTTTTATGAAGATATCTGCTAGTTGTTGATCTGTTGGAACAAAATATAATTCCACTGTACCTTCCATCACATGTTCCCTTATGAAATGGTACCTAATGTTGATGTGCTCTGTCATTGAGTGTTGAACTGGATTACCTGTCATAGCAATAGCACTTTGATTATCACAGTAAATAGGTATTTTAGAAAATTCTAACCCATAATCCAATAAATGATTCTTCATCCAAAGAATCTGTGCACAACAGCTTCCTGCAATAATATATTCTGCTTCTGCAGTTGATGTGGAAATTGATTTATGTTTCTTGCAAAACCAATAAACCAATCTTCCTCTAAGAAATTGGCAGCTTCCACTTGTGCTTTTCCTGCTATTTTGCATCCTGCAAAATCTGCATCTGAGTAACCTATTAGCTTAAAATCTGATTCTCTAGGATACCACAATCCTAGATCAACTGTACCCTTGAGGTACTTGAAAATTCTTTTCATAACTATTAAATGAGGTTCTCTTGGATAAACCTGAAATCTTGCACAAAGATAGGTAGCATACATGATATCAGGTTTACTTGCAGTTAAATAGAGTAAAGAGCCAATCATACCTCTGTAGTTTGTAATATCTACTGATGAGCTAGTATCTTTATCTAACTTGGTTGCAGTGGCCATGGGAGTGGATGCAGTTGAATAGTCTTGCATTCCAAATTTCTTCAGTAAATTTCTGTTGTACTTGGATTGATTGATGAAAGTACCTTCTTTATTTTGCTTGACTTGAAGTCCCAGAAAATAGCTAAGTTCTCCCATCATACTCATTTGATATCTTGACTGCCTAAGCTTTGCAAACCTTTCACAGAGTTTGGCATTTGTAGAACCAAATATGATATCATCAACATATATCTGTACCAAAAGTAAGTCCTTTCCATGGTTGAGGTAGAACAGTGTTTTATCAATTGTACCTCTGTGAAATCCACTTTCCAGAAGGAATTGAGCTAAAGTCTCATACCATGCTCTTGGAGATTGCTTAAGGCCATAAAGTGTTTTGTCAAGCCTGTAGACATGATTTAGAAATTTTGAATTTACAAATCCTGGAGGTTGTTCAACATATACCTCTTCTTCCAATTCTCCATTGAGAAAAGCACTTTTCACATCCATTTGAAAGACTTTAAACTTTTTGTGAGCAGCATATGACAGAAAGATTCTTATGGCTTCCAATCTAGCAACTGGTGCAAATATTTCATCATAATCAATACCCTCATGTTGAGAGTAGCCTTTAGCAACCAGCCTTGCCTTATTCCTTGTAATTATCCCATCACTGTTAATTTTGTTTTTGAACACCCATTTTATGCCAACAATGGATCTGTTCTTTGGTCTTGGCACTAGGGTCCAGACTTTATTTCTTTCAAATTTATTCAACTCTTCCTACATTGCTTGCACCCAATCAACATCTTGAAGAGCTTCTTCCACTTTCTTTGGTTCAGTCTGAGATAGAAAAGAATGATAGAGACATTCATTTGATGTTGCAGTTCTAGTTCTGACACCTACTTCAGGATCTCTAATTATTAAGTCATGTGTATGTGATTTGGTCCACTTCCTTGTAGATGGAAGTTGATTTCTAGAACTGGATCCTCCCCCATGATCCATGCTGTCTCCATCAGCATTTTTTGATGCTCCCCCTATAGTTATGCTCTCTGAGACTTCAGAATTTGAGTTGGATCCTTCAGGATTTGAAGAATCAGAGTTTCCAGAATTATCAGAATTTGGCTCATCAGAACTTGATGAATCAGAACTTGAAGAGCCAGTGACAGGTTCTGATGCTTCTTGAGAGTCTTGAGTTGTGGTAGGATCTTTAGCTTGCTCCCCCTGGACAGGTGCATTTTCCTTTGGAGTTGTTACCACAGTTTCAATGACATCAAAACTTAACCCGTCAGAACTTACAGGATCAGAGTTTAAGTCATCAAAATTTAAAAAATCAGAATTTAAATCTTCATTTTCAAATCTCAGTTGATCATGATCATTGAAATCTTCAAGTCTAGTAATCTTCTTATCAACAAAAGATACATTAAAGTATCTTTGATCATTAAAGTATTTCAGATTTGGCTTATTTTTCTTCAGCATCTCATATGGTGTTTTTCCATGCTTGTTTATGAGTGTAGAATTCTGTGTAAAACAAGTAGTCTACACAGCTTCAGCCCAAAAGTAGGTTGGTAGAACTCTTCCATGATTGAATTCTTGAACTCAGTGCCATTATCACTTCTTATAATTCCGACAGAATCTTTGACCAGTTTATCCATCTGTCTAACATGATCAGTTAGAGTAGATGCGGTTTCATTCTTCTTGTGCAAGAAATACACCCAAGTGTATCGTGTGAACTCATCCACTATAACCATAGCATATTTCTTCTTTGCAATAGACATGAAATTGACTGGACCAAATAGATCAACATGCAGTAGGTGATAAGGCTCAAGAATTGAAGATTCAGTTTTGCTCTTGAATGAAGATTTTATTTGTTTTGCCTTTTGACATGAATCACAAAGGCCATCAGGAGCAAATACTGATTTTGGTAGTCCTCTCACAAGATCTTTCTTTACTAGCTCATTTATGTTGTTAAAATTTAAATGAGAGAGTCTTTTGTGCCAATTCCAGCTTTCTTCAATTGATGCTCTACTCAGCAGACATATTGCAGAACCATCAGAACTTGTTGAAAGTCTGGCTTCATATATGTTACCATGCCTGTAACCTTTCAGAACAACATTTCCTGTAGAATTGCTTACAACTTCACAGTGTTCTTCAAAGAAATCCACATGATAACCTCTGTCACAGATTTGACTCACACTTAGCAGATTGTGTTTAAGTCTTGAGACAAGAGCTACTGATTAAATGATGACATTCCCAAGATTGATATTGCCATATCCCAGAGTTTTTCCCATATTGCCATCTCCATAAGAAACTCCTGGGCCAGCTTTCCCCATAAAGTCTGATAGCAGGGCTTTATTTCCAATCATATGTCCTGAACATCCACTGTCCAACACTAGGATATTTTTCCTGTTGCCCTGCAATCACAAAGACCACTATTAGTTAGTTTTAAGGACCCAGACTTGCTTGGATCCTTTGACCTTTTAAAGTTTGTTTGCATTTGCAGCGGATTTAATTTCAGAGTTTATGCTAACATGTTGTTTATCAGAATTTATATTAGACTTTGCATCAGACTTTACACTAGAAGGAATAATACTAACTTTCTTCAAAGAAGGTTTTATTTGTTAATAATCATAGTACAAACTATGATATTCCTTACAAGTATAAATGGAATGCCATAAACTATCACAATGAAAACAAGGATTTTGTGGCTTAAACCTAACAGACTGACTCTTAACTCCTGATTTAGGAGGTAAAGAGTTTATATCTTTATTTTTCCTGCAAAAAGAAGCAAGATGGTTAGAGTTTCCACAGTTATAACATTTCTTTCTAGGAGCATTAGGAACAGGCATATAATTATTGCTTTTATTCACACCTTCCTTTCCATTCCTATTTCTCCTAGCTTCCTTTACCTTGTTGACATTCCTAATTTCTTTCAGCTTATGCTTAAGCTGCTTCTTTGTCATTAAGACTATGTTTACTTCAGCTGGTTTATCCTGTTCTAATTTGTCAGAAGTTGACTTTTCTTTTACTTTTGTCCTAGATTCTTTCATCTTTTCAGAATCAGACTATACAGTTTTTGCTACAAACTTAACATGATTTACCTTTGGCTTAGCAGTCTGTTTAACAACAATTGGCTCAATTTGTTCAGCCCAAAAGTAGGTTGGTAGCTTTGCTTCATCAAGCATAGTTCGTGTAGCTTCAATGAGAGTCCTGTTCTTTCTTTCTACAACTCTATTTTTCTGTAGAGTTCCAGGTGCATAAAATTCCTGATTTATTCCATGCTCTTTGTAGAACCCTTCCATGATTGAATTCTTGAACTCAGTACCATTATCACTTCTTATAATTTGGACAGAATCTTTGACCAATTTATCCAGCTGTCTGACATGATCAGTTAGAGTAGATGCGGTTTCATTCTTCTTGTGCAAGAAATACACCCAAGTGTATCGTGTGAACTCATCCACTATAACCATAGCATATTTCTTCTTTGCAATAGACATGAAATTGACTGGACCAAATAGATCAACATGCATAAGTGATAAGGCTCAAGAATTGAAGATTCGGTTTTGCTCTTGAATGAAGATTTTATTTGTTTTGCCTTTTGACATGAATCACAAAGGCCATCAGGAGCAAATACTGATTTTGGTAGTCCTCCCACAAGATCTTTCTTTACTAGCTCATTTATGTTGTTAAAATTTAAATGAGAGAGTCTTTTGTGCCAATTCCAGCTTTCTTCAATTGATGCTCTACTCAACAGACATATTGCAGAACCATCAAAACTTGTTGAAAGTCTGGCTTCATATATGTTACCATGCCTGTAACCTTTCAGAACAACTTTGCCTGTAGAATTGCTTACAACTTCACAGTGTTCTTCAAAGAAATCCACATGATAACCTCTGTCACAGATTTGAATCACACTTAGCAGATTGTTTTAAGTCCTGAGACAAGAGCTACTGATTCAATGATGACATTCCCAAGGTTGATATTGCCATATCCCAGAGATTTTCCCATGTTCCCATCTCCATAAGAAACTCCTGGGCCAGCTTTCTCCATAAAGTCTGATAGCAGGGCTTTATTTCCAGTCATATGTCCTGAACATCCACTGTCCAGCACTAGGATATTTTTCATGTTGCCCTGCAATCACAAAGGCCAGTATTGGTTAGTTTTAAGGACCCAGACTTGCTTGGATCCTTTGGCCTTTTTAAGTTTGTTAGCATTTGCAGCGGATTTAATTTTAGAGTTTATGCTAACATGTTGTTTATCAGAATTTATATCAGACTTTGCATCAGACTTTACACTAGAAGGAATAATACTAACTTTCTTCAAAGAAGGTTTTATTTTATAATAATCATAGTACAAACTATGATATTCCTTACAAGTATAAATGGAATGTCATAAACTACCACAATGAAAACAAGGATTTTGTGGTTTAAACCTAACAGACTGACTCTTAACTCCTGATTTAGGAGGTAAAGAGTTTATATCTTTATTTTTCCCTCAAAAAGAAGCAAGATGGTAGAGTTTCCACAGTTATAACATTTCTTTATAGGAGCATTAGGAACATGCATATAATTATTGCTTTTATTCACACCTTCCTTTCCATTCCTTTTTCTCCTAGCTTCCTTTACCTTGTTGACATTCCTAATTTCTTTCATCTTATGCTTAAGCTATTTTTTTGTCATTAAGCCTATGTTTACTTCATCTGGTTTATCCTGTTCTGATTTGTCAGAAGTTGACTTTTCTTTTACTTCTATCCTAGATTCTTTCATCTTTTCAGAATCAGACTATACAGTTTTTGCTACAAACTTAACAGGGTTTACCTTTGGCTTAGCAGTCTATTTAACAACAATTGGCTCAATTTGTTCAGTTCCTTTCTCACTTTTATCATCTCCATAACCTAAGCCCTCTTTCCAGTTTCCACTACTTAGTAAATTCTGAGTTGTTTTTCCCGAGTTAGTCCAAGTTCTGATAATCTCTTTTTCCTTTTCTAAGTCAGCTTTTAGAGATTCATTCAATTTTAACACTTCATATCTAACATACAAAGCATCATCTCTTTCTTTCTTAGTTTGATAAAAAAAAACTAACTCCTTTTTTAAATAGTCATTCCTTTTCTTAAAAGCAAGATTTTCAGATGTTAATCTTTCACATGTTAAAGTTTGATCTCTATAACTAATGAACATGGTTTTAAGATATAATCTTAACTCAGTAATATCATCAGTATGAAAAGCATAAGTTGCTTGAGGTATCTTTAATTCAGCAGTTTCAGGATTGTTATCAGCATTTGCCATCAAGGCATAGTTCACCTCATTTTCAGAATCTGAAGTGTCTGTCCAGCTTTTCTTCTTTATGACAAGTGCCTTGTCTTTGTCACTTTTTCCTTTCTTACAGTCAGGAGATATGTGGCCTCTTTCACCACATTTGTAGCATTTGACATTTGAGTTTTCTCCTCTGTCAGACTTTCCATTACCTTTAGACTTTCTGAATCCTTTCTTATTAGAACTTCCACTTTTCCTGGAAAACTTCTTGCCTTTTCTAAATTTCCTGTGGGCTATCTTTGTGATACCCTTCACCATAAGATCACACAATTTCATCATCTCTTCATCAGCATCCATTTTCGGTAAACTTTCAGTTTCCTGAATCATCATCATCAGAATATGATGACTCTGAATCAGACTTTATGATAAAAGCCTTTCCTTTAGGAGATTCCTCCTCAGCTTTGAGAGCAACTGTCCTTGACTTTCTTCCATGCCTCTTGCTCCTTTGATCCATCTCAAGTTCACAAGTCTTGAGCATTCCATAAATTTCATCAAGAGTAGTTTTAGTAAGGTCATAGTTGTCTCATATGGTACTTGACTTCAAATCCCAATTTTCAGGAAGAGCTAAAAGGAATTTTAGATTTGAATCTTCAAGATCATATTCATTTCCATCAGTGACAGATCATTCAAGAGTTTGACAAACTTGGCATATAAGTCAGTTAATGACTCATCAGCTTTTGAGTCAAAGTGCTCATACTCTTGAGTGAGTATAGTCCTCCTGTTCTTCTTGATTGCATCAGTTCCTTGATATCTTTTCTCCAAAGAATCCCATATCTCCTTTTCAGTCTTGCAATGAATTACCTTGTTTGACATGACATTATCAATGGCACTATGCAGCAAATGCCTTACCCTTGAATCCTTGGCAATAGATGAGATGTCTTCAGCTGTGTAATCACCTTTCTCCTTTGGTATGGACTTAGCTGGTTGATCAGCAACTGCAACAGAGAGCTTGGTAGGCTTATATGGTCCTTCATTAATCCTGTCAAGGTATTCTGGATTTGTAGGTTCTAGAAATATAGCCATCTTCAATTTCCATATGGGATACTCAGAAGGTCTCAGTATGGGAACCCTAATAGTCTCATATCGACTGTGGGTTTGAGTGTTTTGAGTTTTTTGAGTTTTGGTGGGCTTAGTTGGGGTTTGTATTTCTTTAGACATGATTGTTTGGATCTTTACTGTATGTGTGTTAACAGAAAAGCTCTGATACCACTTGTTAGGTCACACAACACTGTAGAAGGGGGTTGAATACAGTGTTTATAAAATTAAATCGATTTAACACAAGTATGTAACAAAGATCAAGTATATTGAATAAATTCTGTTACAATAAGAACTGTGTTCTCTCTCAGTGATGAACAAATATCACTAAGAGCTGCTAGGTTATAATGTATAATCTTCTCGATAATGATAACACATATAGTGTGAACCCCAAGTCTGTGTTTATATAGTACACAATTACAAGATAACTTCTAATTGATATGGAATACAATTTTGTCTCCTAAAATATATCAATCAGATATCTTCTACAAGTCTTCCAGTCTTCTAACTCTTTCCATGCATATCTTCTTTTGTTTTAGTCTCGATCTTCTCCTGTAAATCAGCTTCATTCCTTATCTGAAAGTCTTCCCGCACTTAAGTTCTGATATGACCTTAAGTTCTGATATTAAGTCTTGACTTCTAGTAAGTCCTGATTTTAGTAAGCCCTGATTTGTCTTGTTGTTAAGTCCTGAAAACTAAACATAAATCATATTAGACATGACATCTCAAATATATCTAACATAATATAATTAATCGTTATCCTAGTACTTATAAAATAACGAGTTTTACTGTAAAACCGTTGTATTTATTAGAAAACTGTTTTGCTGGGTAATTATGTTTCTTACAATACTATTTTATGTAAATCCATTGTCTGAATGTGTTTAAGACAAGAGTTTAAAATTTTTGAATTTCAGCCCACAATTTTTTATACCATTTTCTAATTTACTTTTTACTTTATGTTTTGCTGGCAACATCAACATTATATACCGTTGGATTAAAGTAGTTTACCTGGAGTGCATCTGAGCCGTTATATTATTTCACTTCCCCCTTCTTTTTTCACTCCCACTCCACTTCCCTCTCATTCTCCATTTTCTCTTTTCTCTCCTCTCAGAGCTCTCACAAGTCACGAAACAGGTTCAATCACTCCTCCTCTCTCTCTTTCTCTCTCCCCCTCTCTCTCCCTCTCTTTCTGTTAGTAGGATATCTGTGTTTTCTTGATATTTTTTATTTTAAAATGAACATCGATATGGGTATTGATTTGCATGCACTTATTTTTGTGATTTGGGTATGAAGGTAGTGTAGTATAAATGATGTTTTTTGATTTATACTTGAGGCTTATTTATGATCTGGGTTTATATTTTATTTTAAATTGAACATCGATTGGGGTATTTATATGCATGCACTTATTTTTGTGATTTGGGTATGATGATAGTGTAGTATAACTGATGTTTTTTGATTTATACTTAGGGCTTATTTATGATTTGGGTTTATTTCTTATGCCTTGAATGTGATGTTTTTTGGGATTATGAAATCTGATTAGGGTTTATTTAATAAGTTAATGTATTTATATTTTGGGTTGTGAAAGTTGTAGATTTAGGTTTATTCTCTGAAGTGATGTTTTTTTGGGTTGTGAAAGTGGTAGATTAGGCTTAATTTTTTTGCCTTGAATGTCATGTCTTTTGGGCTGTGAAAGTTTAGGAAAGTGATGTGTTAGATTGTGTTGCCGTATGACTGTTTTACAGAGGGGAATCACAGGTTTGCCTATGCTTGATTGCTTCTCAACTATCAATATGTATTATGTGTATAATGCAGAAGAAATGAAAACATTTTAGGTGCATTAATAGAGATGCCACATGAGTGTCCTTAGCACCTCCATTAATATAATTGTATTCAACTGATATTCATGTAGTTTTTTGGCTTTATGTGAAGAAGTTAGATTAAACTTAATGTTTTAAGTACAGATTAATCATGGCGCCTTCAAGAAAAATAAAATCTGATCCTCGTAGAACTAATGAAAACCTTATCAAGGCACTAAAAAAGAACAAGGCAGATGTAAAGAAAGACAGAGGATCCAAAAATGAGCAAGGCGGTTAAGTCCACACCTGTGAAGAACAAGACAGAGGAACGAAAAATGAGCAAGTCGATTCAGTCTGAACTTATGAAGAACAAAACAGAGGAACTAAAAACAAAGGCAGGGGCGCCAGAAAAGAACAAGGCGGTGTCTGAACCTGTGAAGGAAAAGCCAGTGGAGTCTTGCCTTCGGAATTCATCCCCTTAATCAGTAAAGAAGAATGGAATTTTTAAGAACCTAAAAAGCAAATTATCTAAAAAAGGAAATGAGTGGAAGAAATAGCAACCAAACAAGAGGGACTTAAGCTTCTAAAATGCGGAGCAGTTACGATGCATAGGATTGTTAGGCGTAAGATGCTGGGAATTAAGCTTGAGGTGCTATTTAATAAATAGGGTGAGCCATACGGGGATGCTGCTAAAGAAATGCAGTCTTATATTGGGGTTCTTGCCAGAACAAAAGCCCCGATATGGTATGACAGTTGGTTACGTGTTCTTATAGAAAGAAAAAACAAGATTTGGGATTGTGTGCAGGTAAAAGAAGTTGCATCTACAAAACCAACTAAGAATTTTACTTGTGTTAAATTATGACTACCTATTGTAGTTAACACACATGTGCTAATAAAATTATTTATTTATGTACGTAGATGCATACATTGTACCACCATCAGCACGAAAGCTTGTTCTGCAATCAGCATGCCGGAAATGGGGGAGTTTAAAAGCCGTTTAACAACTGAATATATCATTCCTAATAAAGATCAACCTGAGTTGTCAAAGTTTCCTCCGGCTGACTACTCCTTTATTGAGAAGGCACACTGGGATATTTTTCTTTCAGGCCGTCTAACTAATGAATTTTTAGTGAGTTTTTTCTTTAATCTTTTGTATTTTATAAAATTCCCACGTAGCATAAGTAATTAGCGAAATAAACTATGTTGCTAACATTTATGTGTTTTTTTCTCCAAGGACATCCACGAAAAACAGAAACTAAGGAGGAGTCTGAATTTATATCCACATTGTGTTTCTCGAAAGGGCTATTCTAACCTAGAGCATAAAATGATTAGTTCTCATGAAACATATTTCTTTCACGCGTACATCATATATTTTTTTTCAATTCTTTTGTTTTGATTATACTATATAATATTTTAAACATGTTCACACAGATGGAGACTCAAGCTGACCCTGAAATGGAGATAGATCAGATAGCTGGATTCGTGCAAGGCAAGAGAAAGATGGAAACTTCAAGTCAGAAGCAGTTAAAGAAATTGCTCAGGCGATTGTAAGTTTTTGTTTTTTTGTTAATATATTCTTTTATCACCAAATATCTGTTTTGTTGGTTAATTACTTCTATTATTTATCAAATTTTTAGGGGGAAATGAAACAAAGATTTAGTGAAGGGGAGGTGACTATGGAAGGCAGTGATGATATCTTGACCAAGGTGTTTGGTAGCCCTGAACACAGAGGACAGATACGTGGACAAGGGCGCTTTGTGAAACAGTCTGCATACTTTCATCTTCCAAGGGAGAAGAAGACATGTAGGACAATAGAGGAGAGGATTCAAGAGGGTATTCAGAAATTTATGAAAGAAGAGACAGAAAGGATAGTTGAAAAGCGAGATGCCTTTTGGGCTGCAGAGTTTCAAAAGCTGAAAGTTAGTATAGAAGGAAGCTTATTGAAACTGGGTTAAGTCCAAATATTGGATCTCAACAAGGAAGTTGTTCCAAGGGAGCACATGACATTCTGAAAGACTTTGATTTACAAGGTGTAAAGAAAAAACTGGATCTCGTTCAAAATGTGGGTATCGGTAAGGAAACATATATTGAAGAATATATTTAGGAGAAACCTTTGGTGGATGTGTTAGGCAAAAAGCATGCGCTAAATAATTCACGCAAGTATACGCGTTCGCAAGTAATATAGAATGATTTCTAGTTCATTCCCACAGAGACTCTGATTAATTATATTTAGTTAACACTTACTCACCAATGTATGATTATTCTTCAATGTCAAGACAATAACGATTAAGGTTGGTTAACTAATATTAACTATGAGAATTAAACACTTGAATTAAAAATATTAAACACACATGAGATCCTAACTTCATTACTACTTCATTCAATAGTTATTGTTATTAACCTTAGCATGTAATGGTGATGATATTAATCGAACAACACGAAACTGATAAACGCCAACTTTCGTTGTACGAATACCATTCTACCAAGCATCCATAATTTAGATAGAAGTTGAATAGGCATCAATTATGTTGAGACCCTATATGTCTACAGAATTTAACAACATAACGATTTAAGCACAAGTTATTCATGATTACACAGGGCAAGTAAAATGGTTAGAGTTACCCACTAATTATGCATACAACACATGAACCTATGCTAGCATGGCAAGTTCTAAATCTCAAGATCCACTATCGCTTCACAAGAGATTAACAAGATATCTTACATGTTCACGACGCATATAAGACGAATAAGCACAACCTATACTAGATATCACACAATCACCACAAACCAAGATATTAAATAATTAACTAAAGAATTCCATAGTAAATACTTAATAAATAATGAAGTATGTCACAAGAGTATTAAGGTTCAAAGCATAAAGAAAACTAGCATCCACTGTTACAATGAATTAAAAGAATCACAAGATAAACTAATGTTTCCTCTTTTTCGTTATTGCGTGCTAAAACGGTCTTCTCAATTATCTTGCCTTCGCTCTGGTTGAAGAAAACATCTTCCCATAAGATTTATATAAGAGTCAGGAGTCACCGTGCCAACAGAAGCCCAAATAGAATTGAAAACAAATAAAACCAGAATCTGAAATTCCGCATGCACGTGGCCGCTTGCTCCCTCCACACGGTCGCGTGTTGACACGCAGCCGCGTGCTGACACACGGTCTCTTGCTCCTGGCACGCGGTCGCGTGCTACCCTTCTGGAAAATTCTTCATTTTGCTCCTGTTTGTGCTGATTTCTTTGCTTACCACCCCTAGACTGATTCCAAGTACTTTCTTAAGCTTTATTTGATGAAAACCACCTATATAAGCAAGTTATACCCTGAAATGTAAAAACACTAGAAAACACGTCAAATACATAAAATACTTGAGTCCAAGACACCAATTCAAACTGTTATGAAACGCTCTAAGTGGTATAAAATGCCACTTATCACACCCCCAAACTTGAATCGATGCTTGTCCTCAAGCATCACAGACTCAAACTCAGAAATAAACATGCATGAATGCAACTATATGACACACACACAAATATGTTCCTTAACTACTACCCCCAAACTTAAAATCTTCACTGTCCCTAGTGAAGGTAATAGAAACGAACACAGGGTATACCTACTCAGACGAATCATCATCATCACCCTCAGAGGGTGAAGTGTCAGGAGGGGATAAGCAGAATCCTCACCAAAAATGGGCCGCTGGATGTTAGCTCCAAGGCCTCTAAATGCAGTCCCAAGCGCCTGGGTGAGCTCCTGCGCAAACTGACTCTGTGACTCATACATCGCATCCATCCTCCTCGAAAGCCTCCTGTACTGGACATTAGCCAATCCCGAACCATCTCCTCTTTGGGCTTTCAAAGAGCCTGCCTCTCCTTGAGCCAGACTGGGCCTAGCCATGGTAGCACCAGCTGCTGGAACTCCTCCTGAAAGGTGATCAAACCGATACCCCAAACCATGTGGCTCAGGCTCTCCACCCGTCCACTCTTGAATCGCATGCAAAGTTGATGAATCAATAGGAGCGGTCGGCATCTGCAGCTGCTCATAAGAAGGCCACGAGACTCCAACTGCCTTGCAAAGCTTCGTGACAATAGAGGCATACGGGATAGAGTATTGCGATTTCCCCTTAAAAACTTCAAAATCCCTTGGTAGATGTACTCACCAAGGTCCACATAGTCATCATTCAGAATCCCCCACAATAACCTCGCCCTTTCCACTATAACCTCATGTGCATGCAAAGAAGGAAGAATATTAGCACATATAAACGTATTCCAAGCACGAGCATACATGTTCATCATGGCAGTAGGGAAAGTATGATAATCGTTGGATCCCCTTTTGAACTTCCACACTATGCCCGGCTGACAGAGAGTAGAAATAATCAAGTCCAAATCAAAGTCCTCAATGGTCTTTGAATTCTAGTGCTCCTCATGTGGTTTCCTTTGTCGCTGTCCAATCACACGACAAATCGCCTCGGGATGATAGTCAACAGTAAGCCCACGAACAACAGAAAACCCATTCTTGTCAGCCTTGGCATTCGCATAGAACTCGTGAACAATACTCATCGGAACCGCCTCAGGTGACTCGCAGAATGTAATCCATCCCCTCCTAGCAATCATCGACATCAACTCGCCATCCCGCTCAGATGGAAAGCACCCTCTCCCTCATAATAGGCTTAACAAGAAGCTTAGTGTACTCTTCTTCAGCAGCCCTATCAAATAATCGGGGCCTCGCAGCAGTATTCCTCAAAGAATCAGTAGCAGTCGGATTGGTGCTGCTGCTACCCATAGTTCGTGATCTCTTTGGGGCCATGAGAACTGAGAATAAGAGTTGGAGAGTTTGTGTTTGGTGTGTAGGAGAGATTTTGTAGAGTTGAAAGTGTGTGGGATGTGTATAGAGAGATTGTATTTATTTATAGGGCAAGATTAGGGTTAGAATTTGATTAGTAGTGGGGATTGCGGAAAAGTATGGGAAGAAATCGTGGGTTAATGGGTGATATAGCTTCTGGAATACTCTTGATAAAAACTAGAATTTTTTTTTTGAATTTTTTTACATTAAAAATGATTTTTCAAAAGTCAGGGTCGCACGCGGTCGCGTGCTACCAGCACGTGGTCGCTTGCTGGCATGCGGTCGCGTGCTAGGCTACTGGGAAAAAAAATTCTGTAACTTTTTTCAGATTTTTTTGGGTTTTGGGATAAAGTACTATATTCTAAGGTGTCCTATGACTTAAGCGATAGCTTCTTGTCATGCCACCTTTTTCCTTTTCCTTGTACATTTTGTTGTTTTCGTATGCTTAAAATCAAAATTCATCAAGTTTATTTAACTGAAGCATTCGCTTCTTCCCAGCTGCATCTAGATCAAGGTTTAACTTCTTCAATGCCCAATAAGCCTTATGCTCAAGCTCCGCAGGTAAATGACATCCCTTACCATAGACAAGTTGAAACGGGGACATCCTAAGTGGAGTCTTGTATGCAGTTCAATAAGCCTAAACAGCTTCATCGAGCTTTAAAGAACAATCTTTCCTTGACGGACAAACGACTTTATTTAGAATGCGCTTGATCTCTCTATTAGACACTTCAGCTTGACCATTAGTTTATGGATGATAGGAAGTAGAAATGCGATGATTCACATTATAGCGTTGCATCATAGAAGTAAACTTACGATTTCAGAAATGCGACCCTTCGTCACTTATGATAACTCATGGCATTCCAAACCTTGTGAATATCTGCTTATGAAGAAAACTCAACACTACCTTTGTAACGCCCCCAAATCCGGGGTCAAGGGATTTGGTCGTCACTATGAAACCTCAATCCAAATTAACATGTTTAATCAATAAACAAATGCCAGAGGAAGATATTTAGCAAAAATGACCCCAAACTAATCCAAGATCTTTTAAGGTTACAGTTCTAGAAACAAGATATCCAAATTTCACAAATAAATTTTCCACTTTCTTTTATAACTCTTTTCAATAAATTCCAACTCAAAACTAAACCTACTAGTATAACTTCAAAATGAAGTATACTAGGCCCAACTATAAAATAACACAATTATAATACAATATAATATGAAAAACTTTACATAATAGAACTTACTCTAGCCCGCAAACCCTGGACCAACCACCTTCTAAGAGCTTCTTCTTTGTTTTCTCGAATTACGCAGCTAAATAGCGCAAGCTAATCCTCACTGAAGGTTAAATTTGAAAACAGGCAAGTATGAGTGAAAGAAATGCTCAGCAAGATCATTATAGCGAATATAGGGTCATTTTTTATATAAAACCGACATCTGCATTAGAGCAGAACACTTAAAATCATAATTATTGAATCATAAAATTTACTCAAAACTCAACTCTTGATATTAATACTTATTTTGCTGTCATATCAAATTAGATATCAATACGAACTTTGATGCTCACAACATTCCATACTGAAGTCAATATCAATCATCTATACTAATACCACTTTTAATATTTAACAATAACATAAGTATCAGCATAAATCAGAAACTTAATCAAACTGCATTTTACCATTATCCAAAACAGAAACAATTGATAAATCATTTATTCTATGAATATCAAAAATGATATGATAATTTAGATTGGGGTCATCCTCCGACGGACGTACTATCACATGCTGATCAGCCCGTGTGATAGCACAAGGTCATGATTCATAGAAACGTGACCCCAAAAACACGAGTACTCAAACAAAAGGCAATATACCTGCCTGTGGCAAAACTTGTGTCATAATATTCCATATGGCACTTAGAAATAGCCCTCCGCTGGACCGTCCATCCCGGTCACTTACGCAATTATGATCCAATCTTAAAACCTTTTATTGAAATGGGGTCATAATAATCGACACCCGAAATAATTTTATTTCCCTCAATTCTTGGGTAGAAATATTCGCAACCAAATCACTTTTCTCCAAATCCAAAAAATTTATAAATCCGATAACTGGATAAGTAAAATCACTTGACTATTCTGAACATAGAATAGTAGATGAGTATTTGCATAAATAGAATTATTTAATTCAGCGATATATAGAACATTTATCTATCTGAACTGAGAATAGGGAAAGCAATACTTGCATGATAAGATTCAATATAAATATCACTTGAACAATAAGTGATGATAGGGATACTTGCGTTTTAGTAGTTAGTCACACTCGCAAAGACGCATCTATTCTGACATTCTGTCTCAAAACATCACCGTCCTTCTTTTCCACACTTTACTGATATGCTGCTCCTGCGATTGCTAGAAGCCAGATATCCAATACCATTTCATCTCATTCTTTATCTAACATCTTGTCCCGATCAACTCGAGAGATCTGCATCTATAATTAAAAGATATAACTTTAATCACTTAAACGATAATCACTCGATGAACTGCGCATCAACACCCTATCGTCTACCCATACGATAGCCCGCACATAAAGAAGACAGTCAAACACAGGACTCTTGACCCACGTACACACGTAATTCATATAACACGTAATCACATAATCCACGTATCACATAATTCATATCACATATGACTCGATTCATTAAAAGGTTCGAGTCGGTATGTTTAAAACTCAAATCGGGTCAAAAATATGATTTATCGATCAATAATCGACTCAGAATGATTTATAAAACAAGCAACCTTTCGAAACAAAAGGATTTTGGTCTTGAAATTATTTTTAAAGAAAGAGGAATATTTTTCTGAGTCTGTACGCGTTCGTTTCGTATTAAACGGACGAACGGTTTATTTAATATAAATTTTTGAACATTTTTCAGAATTAAAACGGGTCTCCGAATCATTTAATAATTAAATAATAAGGCTAGAACACCCGAAACTAATTTTATAAGAATTATCGAGCCTGGAAAGTAATTGAAAATAATATTTTAAAACTCGAAACTATTTTTCAGGATTTTTAAGTCAAAAATTAATAATTAAATCTAATTAAATAATCAATTAAAATTAATTAATCAATAATTAATTAATCAATTAATATTTAAACTAATTGACTAATTAAATAATTAATTATCAACTAAAGTTAATTAATTAAATAATTTGGATTTATTTTTAAATTAAAAATAAATTTTCAGAATTAAAATAATGATTTTCAAAATAAAAATGAATTTTTAGAATTTAAAATAGAATTTTTAAATTAAAAATAAAATAGAAAATGGCAGAAACAGATTTGGTACATAGAATTAGGAATTTTTGGATCAAACCCGGGTTTCCAAGCGGGTTGGAACCGGGTCAAGGATGAACATTCCGGGTCAACCAAAAACCGGCCGGAAATCTGCAGAGTCCGGTATCGGTCGATTTACCGGCCTGGTTCCGGCTAACCTCAGGGACGTTCAGAACAACACTGTTTCAAGAAGATTTTCAGCTGCTTTCCTTCAAAATCAAACCACAAACTGAGAAATAGCAACCACAACCATCAGTCACCTCGGAACCATTAATTCCGGCCGAAACCGATCGAAGCACCGGCCGGATTCCGGCGAACTCTTTTGTACACCAAATCGGTACCATTTGTATCGTTTTTACAGGGAATCGATTGCAAACTGGGTTCTAAACACTAATCAACCGATAATACATTCTAATAACCCTCAGAACAGTTTTCCGATCAAAATCAAACAATTTTCCGGCCGAAACTTGAACTTACTAATTTGTACATGAAATCATACATTATATATGTCAAAACAAATCTAATAACTCATACAATTAAACCCCGATGCTCAATCATATCTCATATATCTCTAAAATGAAAAAAACAATTAACCAAAAATCACCTAAATCCGAGAAGTCGAATTATTAATTATAGTTACTGTTTGATGAAATTAATGATGCAAATCGATTGTAATTCGTTATATAAAGCTATTCAAACCATCAATTTCATCCAATAACCCTAGAATCAAAAAGCCCTAATTCAGTGAAGAACCCTAGAATTACAAATCAAAAATTCGTGAATCAAAACATGAAATTGATCACATAATCAGATAGAGAGGTTAAAATCCTTCAATTTGAGTACTTATATGCTATGATTTGGATTCCAGAAACGTTCAAAATCACAAATTGATTCTCGGACCTCAAGAACTCTAATTTCAGAGAATTTGGGGATTTTTGCTGATTTTATGAAATTTTTATATAATTAATTATAAATATTTAATAAAATTAGGCTATTTATAGTTACAAAATATTAATACCATTTGGATCGTATCGGATCCGAAAATAGATTACTTAGCCGCTAAGTAGCTGCAAAACGATCCAAAAATAGATTACTTAGCCGCTAAGTAACTATAAAAATGATAAAATTAAATACCCGATTTGGATAATTATCAAAACCGAGCTTTTCATAAAACACCATATACGAAAATAATGTAAAAATATCCCGTCTCTCGAGAATATGGGTTTTGTTGATTTATCGAAATTGTTATCGTATCGAAAATTTTGCGCCGGGCCGCGCACGGGTCAAACCGTAATCCGGATCGAAAAAGTTAAAACACGGAAAATGTCCGGAATTATCAGATTAAGTTGGGAAGGAGTTTTCGGAAGTGTTCCGGGTTGTAAAAATGTAAAAACGGTTGAGGTTGGGCGATTCCCAGTTTTATAAAATATTTTTGTAATTATTCAGAAAATAATTAATAAATCCATAAATTATTTTAAAATAATATAACACTCCAAAAATTACCAGAAAAATATCACAATTATCTAGATTTTATTCTGGACATATAAAAATTAAAATACTAAAAAAATATCATATATAAACATCCAAAATATCAACTCCAATTACCAGATAATTCACCAAAGTTCACATAAAATCACATAAATGACTTCAAATAATATTAATAATAATATCTAAAAAATGTGGGATATTACAACCTTTGCATCATTAGTCGGTAGAGCTTTGACTTCTACCCATTTCGAGACATAATCGACTGCCAGCAAGATGTACTGATTATTGCAGGACGAGATAAATGGTCCCATGAAATCTATTCCCCAAACATCGAAGACCTCAACTTCAAGTAGCACATTTAAAGGCATCTCATCCTTTCTGGAAAGATTTCCAACTCTTTGGCAAAGATCACACCTTAAAACGAACTGATGTGCATCCTTAAATAATGTAGTCCAGAAAAAACCTGCTTGAAGAATATGAGTCGTTGTCTTTTCACCACCATAATGTCCACCATAAAATGTGGAATGACAGTCTCGTAATATCCCCTCCGTCTCACAAAATGGGATACATCTCCTGATGATCTGGTCAGCTCCCTGTCTAAAAAAATATGGTTCATCCCACATGTACCACTTCACCTCATGCAGAAACTTCTTCTTTTGAGAAGCGGATGGAAGCGTGATCAGTGAACACTGTCACCTTTGTCCCAAGTAGATAAGATCGAAATATTTTGAAACCATAAACTATAGCCAAGAGCTCTTTCTCAGTAGTGGTGTAGTTCAGTT
Source organism: Apium graveolens (assembly GCF_009905375.1). Taxonomy (NCBI): domain Eukaryota; kingdom Viridiplantae; phylum Streptophyta; class Magnoliopsida; order Apiales; family Apiaceae; genus Apium; species Apium graveolens. Next base: position 156,839,095 of record NC_133651.1, on the reverse strand, counting down.
GGGCTCCATTTAGCGTCTTAGTAGCATAGTAGACCACATGAAAGATATTATTCTTCCGCTGCCCAAGGACTGCTCTCACTGCATAATCACTTGCATCACACATCATCTCAAAAGGTTCTCTCCAATCAGGTGCCGTAATAACTGGTGCTGTGATTAAACTGTTCTTGAGAGTCTCGAATGCTGCCAAGCATTCATCATCAAATTTGAAAGGCATATCTTTCTCGAGCAAGTTGCACAACGGCTTAAATATCTTAGAGAAGTCCTTGATTGTAATAACCCCAATTTTTTTGAAATTTTGAAACCCTTATGAATAGTGTTTTTGCTGAATGAGAAAACTTTTCATGCCACACTATGTAGGGGTTCTGATATGGATATTCTGAGATTTTATTAGTACTTTATATGGGATATAAGTGTATGTAAAGATCGTCAGAATCCAATTCCGAACACTTTGATTTTTACCAGAAATCCACTAGGTACGGAAAGAATTGAGTATAAGGTAACAGGATAAAAAGGATCTAAATTAAAGGATTATAAGAGAGGATCATAAAAAGGAATATAATGTATTGAGAAAAGTTAAGGGAACCTAAGTAATAAGATCCCGGGTATGATCCTTCAAACGATAAACGAAAACGAAAGTTAAGCGAACCGTATAACAGATCAGCGGTCATTAGGCAAACAATTAGGAAGTTAATCAAAGGGATTAGAGAGGATGATGTCACCCAACCAATGAGAAGAGGACAAGGAGGGGAGGATGACATCATGAGGATGACACAAGCATGACATGGGAAGGAAGGAGATGTGGTGACTTTTTAACCACACAAAATCAAGGGCAACTAGGTAATTTACTAAAACAAACACAAAAATCAAACCAACCAAGCCAAGCAAATCATTTTTCATCAAAATCAAAAAGAAACCAAGGCATTGTTCTTCATGCTCTCGGCTTTTACTATTGCAAAAGGGCAAGAAATTCAAAACTCAAGATCCAAGCCTCCTAAATTGGTGAGTTAATTCCCTAATCATCTTTATGCTTAGTTAGGGCTATATCATGAGTTTAAGCCATCAATTCCTTCTCAATCTTCTTCATTTAATCAAAGAAGAAGACAATGAATAGTGTTTTCAAATTTTTAACTTGAAATTTTTCTTGTTTTCCTTGAAGATCCAAGCATTCCTAAGACTTCTCAAAGCTTCTTAAGGCTTCCTAGCTCCTCCCACCACTTCAAGGAAGGTATATCATCTCCAAACCCTAGATTCCTATGTATTATAAGATGATTTTGATTAGTAGGGTGATATTGTAGCTTGATGTTTGTGATTTAGAGTTTGGGATTGAAATGGTATTGAAATGGAATGGTAAATGTTGTTGTTTTGATTAAAAGAACTTAAGCATGGTTAAAGTTAAGCTCAGGCATAAGTATGAATGGTAAAATTGAATTGGTTGGGGTTGTTATGATGTGATAAGGATGGATGTTGGTTGTATGTTGGATTTGAGGTTGAATTGGGTTGGTTTTGAATGGTTTAAAATTGGGAAATCGCGTAAACATAGCCGTCGTAACGTCCGATTTTCTTTAGACTGTTTTTGTGCATAACATTAGGACCCGAGAACCCCCTGCTAGATTATTACCATTGCCATTTTTAGATAGCTCATGTTACGAGCTTCGTTTTGATATGTAGTTCGTTCGATTCCGATGCACGGTTTAGGAGAAACGACCGTTTCATGTAACGGCGTTTCGCGAACGAAACTTTTCCCCTCGCCTTACCTTGAAACATAGGTTAAAGACCAACAAGGGTTAATTAATGTATGAAACATTTATGGTAAGTGTGTTAGGCAGTTGGTAAGACACTCGCGAAGGAATCACCTTAAAACTCGTAAAGGTTAATTTATTAAAAATGGTGGAGCCGAGGGTACTCGAGTGACTTAAGAGAATCAGTAAGCGCAAAACGAGCGTTAGAGTCTGAGTTGGTTAGAGTGTAGATTTACAAGTGACTTTGGTTTAATTCCAACTTACTTGTTGTTTATAGGTTACCAGACTCGTCCCGAGCCATTCGTAACCCCCAGTCGCTCAGGCAAGTTTTCTACCCGTTATAACTGTTGTTGTGATGTATATATGTATATTCATTATCTTGCGATAGATGCATGTTGGTTAATTAGCAAATGTTGCAATATATTGAAGCATGCTGCTATGGTATATATATATGCATGCATGTTTCGTATTCTTTCCATATATATCTGTTGATTCAGTTGATAATACCTATTCTAGAGGATAGCGGTAATTTGCATATACCCTTAGTATAGGGACCCAAAGGTGAAAACATATTTCTAAACCGGGAGTCGATGTTCCCGAGTATATTATATATATATATATATACATATATATATATATATATATGGATATAGTTTTTAAAACTATTGATCGAATAAGGTTTATTCGATACCTTTATTTTACTTAATTGAATATTAATTCGAGTATTCATACGAGGGCTTATGACTCAGTTTATTTTATTATTTGAATATTATTTGAATATTCATACGAGGGCTTATGACTCAGTTTATTTTATTATTGAATATTACTTGGATATTCATTTGAGGATGTATGACTCCTTTATTTTATGAATATTATTTATAGTATTCATTTGAGGTATTATGACTCCGCTTATTACTTAATAATATTCTTTATTGTATTAAAGAATAAGGTGTCGATAATTAAACTTATTTTTGATTATTCAAATAAAGATATTACTTTCGTATAAGTATATGTTTGATTATTTGCTATTCATTTGAGTATAAGTTTTCCAACTTCTACCTCCATTATTCTTTATGGGAATATTATTTAAATAATAATATTCAGACATTTTCTAAATATATGGGGACTGATTTACTTCATTAAATCAGCTTTACTCCAAACACTCTTTAAAGTGTTTTCGAGTCTTCAAAATAATTTTTAAAAGTTAGAGCGGATCCCAAAACTCATTTTTATATTTAAGATCTTCCTTTTTAAGGGGATTTAAATACTCGCTCAAAACCTGAGGGATCCGAATCTGTGGTGTATTTTATATTCGCAACAAGGTTGCAGTTTTGGTAAATGAATTGATTACTTACCCAACGTTCGGGAAGTAAGTCCATCTATTGAGTCGGCATAAGCAACATGGGCTCAGTGGGCGTCCATGATAGTGTAAGTGGCTCAGTGGGAGTCCATCAAATGCATAAGTGGCTAAGTGGCAGTCCAGCATAAGGTCCTATTACGACCAGGGTGATGACCAGTGGGGAATTCGTCCATCTACTAGTAGAAAAGGTTACTTATGGGAATCTTTGCATGATCAGCAAGATATCTGGTTTATGCCAAAATTCTTTTCCTTTCCAAATTATTGGATATTGCAATTCTGTTCATACTTTACATGGCAGAGGTTTTCAGGAAATGTATAAAGGAAGATGTATATGTGGATATATATATATATATATCAGAACTTAATGAAGTATGTCATAACTTCATTTCCTTTAATAATATTTTAAAGATTTAATCTATTCAAATCTTGTCTTGTAGTCTCATCTATGTGATGAACTGTTGAAAGCTCATTATACTTTGAACAATGGTAGTTCAAGTAGCTTTATAAATGATATAAGTGTAGTGAAGTATTTGGTAACTTCATCTTTTAAACTTATATCTAGTTAATAATTGTCGTATGAATGACAAAGATTTTCAGAAAAACGTTGAGACAAGGTCAGATATATGAGATCACCTTGCAACGATATTTTTTATACAGTTATACACTGTAACTCTGTGTGTATTATGCATGGAAGAGGACTTCCAATATTTTGAAAAGTATATATGTATATATACTAAATATTTTGCGACTTCATCGCATTAAGATATCAAACTTGGTTCATTTCTTTTGACCAAGACTTTCATGAGTACTATGAGAAGGCTCATATTGTTAATCATTATACATATTATTTTGGTGGGCTTGCTGCTCACCCTTGCTTTCTTCTTTCATCACACAACAACAGATAGAAAAGATGAACAGGACCAAGCTCCCGATTCGCAAGCGATTAGGAGACGTTCCGCAGTTTTCTAGAAGCATTGATGCCGCCGTAGCTGAGGTAGGAACTACCAATAGGCTAGGCTTTCAACTTTTGATGTACCAGATTTATGTATATTTATGAATTGTAATAATGGCAAAGAAATGTAAATTTATTCAGAAAACCTTTTAAGGTGTATGGGCAGATAATTGTGGAATAAAATGACTTGTGGTTATTTTTGGATGTTCATCTCTGAGACTATAACTTGTGGTGTGTGTGTTTATTGTGGGGTCACAGTACAGAGTAGTTGAGTAATTATTAAGATTGGGTGTTATTAAGGGAAATGGAACTCGTGACAACCCGGATCCCCGACCCCGGATTTGGGAGTGTTACAGAAATGGTATCAGAGCCAAGCGTTATAAACCTCAGAGATGATGTGACGTTAAGATAATAAGTTCACTAAGATAATAAGAACTCTTGCCAAGCTCATAGTCGGGCTACCTAACGTAGCACTGACAGTTAAAACCCTTACGGGAACCCTTATAAGTATCGTGATAGTAACATAGTTCGTTCTCGTATAGGGCAGCGGGGCACCGAACCTTGAGGTTCAGGAGCATCAGCATGAGGATGTATTATTACAAGTTGGAGATCAAATTGTGAATCCGATGGAGTACCCTAATGAGGGACCGGATGAGGTTCAGATAGAGAATGTTGCGGTTGCGGATGTTATTCCGGAAAGGATTGTGGCTGAGGAGGATCTCATGGAGGATCCTGATGAGAATGAAGAGAGGACCGCTGAGGAAGAGATGACCGTAGTCAGGGCGACTACCAGAGCAAGAATGGCCGCGAGGGTGGCAATAGAGGATGAAGAATTACCAAGGGCACAAAGGTTAATGAGGGCAGAAGAAGTGGGGCCTTCCACGACCCCAATTATACCAGTATCAGACCCTCTTCCAGAGGCTCCTGTAGACATCCATGAGGTTCCACCAATTCTTGTTCCCTCCCCTGTACAGAGCCCAGCACATACTGAGGAAATGCCACCTTTATCCCCTGCACCATTGTCACCTGATACCGTGCTTGGTTATCCATTTGGATCTCCTGGGTCTGCACCACCTGCACCCCATGGACTGCTAGATGCTACCACTCAGGCTTCTCTTATCGCTGATTATCATATGACTTTGGGTGGCCTGTCAGAGGCCCGAAATGTTAGGTGTGATCTGTTGGATCGACTTACTGCACCAAGGATTGAGGGTGGGATACTTCCGGCAGGATTAGCGTATAGCATGGAAAGGATTGAGGCTACCACCCGTGTTACAGCTAGAGGCCATCTTGAGGGTCAGGTTGATCCAGCTCTACTTGCGACTATCTTAGACCTCATCACCTCTGTGATGGAGCAGGTTAGGGATGTCGTGCGTGCTCGCATCTCTTAATCCATGGTAGTGTGCAGAGCCAGAGCAATTAAACAAGGGTTTCATGTAGCACCGCTTTTGGAGGATTAGCCTAAGTTATGAATGATTAGTTTTAATGACGAGATGACTATCTATGGTAGTACTTTTGGGATAGGAGCGATAAGTTCATATGATGTAATCCTCTTTAATATGTTCAGTTGTTGTACCCTCGAACAAATGGTTATGTATATATTCGTTAATTTCAGTTCAGATCAGTTTGTTTGTGATAAAATCACATTGTTAATTGCTCTATTAACACTTAAGAGAGTGTCATGAAGTTTATCGAACTTGAGAACTCATAATTTGCAATCGTGCAAGGACTAAACGAGGGGAAGACTTAAGCAAAGTAAGTAAGACAAATATCTGGAGATTCTCAAAATTTTCCAAGTAATATGCCCCCACAAGGAATAAGATTAGGGGCAAACCTTGAATGTGATAATCAGGGAGGTCGCAATTAAGATATAAAGAATCCGGAATATTATAAAGTGGAAAATGAAGATTTTAAATTGAAAGATGACCCCAATTATGGGGAGTAGGAAGAAATATTTAGACTAAGACAGCAGAAGTCGAGCGAGATAAGGAGACCCGAGACGGTACTCCTATACGGAAATTCATGAACCTGTCTAAACAGAACTTATATTTTATCCCCAACCACCACCTTGAGGAAACAATGCGATAGAAATTCTTTCAGGACCTTTAAGTCGCTAAGCTCTCAGAGTTCCAAGGAACAAGCTGACCCAGTCGAGGCAAGAGCCTGGCTAAAGGAAATATAGGAATCATTTGAGATTCTAAATGATTGACGAATCACAAAAGACTGTTTTTATCACTTACCCTCCTAAGAGAGAGACCACCCGCTAGTGAAAGACCAAGGAAGGCACGGGGCAAGAGATTATAATAAACTGATTTAAGTTCAGTCAATTGTTTTCAGGAAAGTACTTCCCAAGGTTATAGAGATAGAGTAAACGCTTTAGAGCCAGAACAAAGGCAGACGAGTATGATGAATTATGAATCTAAGTTGTAAAAGTTGTCAAGATTCGTTCTAAGGACACGAATCCAGAATGACGGGATGTTTGAAATCAATGCTTATGTTGTGTTGGTTCATGAAATAATGATAAGAGAAAGGAAAATAAAAAGGAACTGAAGTGGAAAGGGATATAAAGGCAATAGAGTTTGAGGTATGATAAGGGAGTCGGGTATGAGGAAACCCTAAAGACTCGTAGCAATAGAAATAGGAAAGTATGTAATCATTGGTATGAGGGTGATTCACCACGAGTTAAAGTTGATGGTTGAAGGCATACGAGTTATGTACATTTTATCCCCTTTAAGTTGGGAGGATTCAGGGAAACCTTTAGATAGTTCGAAGGATAAATAATAAGACGCGGATAGACTAAGGAGACAATAAAGTAAGAAAGTAGGAAAATTGGATGAAGGAAGTGACCTTCAATAATGTGAAATGTAAGACCGGTGGCTCGAATCTCAGAAAGGGAGACGCCAGGTATGAGAGGTATCCCAACATTGAGATGACTGTTGAGATAAACAACAAAAGTAAATAAGGAATTATTAAGAAGAAGTTCACGTTGAACATGACCAATATCTTCCAGAACATCCATGTTATCATTACCAAATCAGGAAAGAAAAGCGGATGACCATTGTTATCTTTTGGAGGCCATATGGATTGACCTCAATTTGAATAAGGATGTTATTATGAAGTTAGATATAGACTATCGAGATGGGAATGATGAATAAGATAATCTATCAAGGATATATGACTTGATTTATCCATGGAAGGATGCAGGTACCTTTTAAAGGTGGAATTAAGGATAGAACATTGGTAACTTAAAATGAATCCTAGGGGACTGCATAAAGGTTGGCATGTCACCCGTAATAGGGATAGTATGAGTTTTGACAGTATGATTGGGAAAGGGTTAAGGTAACAACAACCTTTAAGAATCAGTGGAGAAATTTTTCAGAAGAATATAAACAATGGTTCTAGTATTAGAAATGGTATTGTGATATGCCCTGTATCTAGGGAATACAGGAGGAACGATTGAAGGATAACCTTAGAGGTTTTACAAGGAGAAAGGTAATATTCAAAATTCTCAAGAATAGAAATGTTGATAAAGGAAATATGACGTAATTATAATGTTGCCAAGTGAGGCACGTGTTAAACCACGAGAAAGTATGAATTGAACCAGTAAAGGTCGAAATTGTTCAGGGCAATTAGGACCTAAGATAAAAGATGTTCTAAGTATGATTGAGAGTCAGTCGTGACAGTGATTAACCTTTAAAGATTGAGGCAATAACTTATGGAAAAATGGTGATATTTTTTTTTATTTACTCATCAGATATTAAAGAAAAGCATTTTCACATAAGCTGTGATTGAAATAAGGTAGAAAATTTATTTGGAGGTGGTTAAAATGACATTGACTGTAAGGAAATTTTACTATCAGGAAAGGCCAAAGAGGTGGCCGACACTTTAAAGGTAAGAGGATAATTATAGGCGCGTGTGCCAAAGGAATACAGTGATGATGGTTGAAGCCGGGAAGGTTGTATTACGGTTCGGAAGATTGACATTCCGTCTGATGACTGTGCAATACTCAACCGTAATAGTAGTTGGGTAAAGGTTTAATTCGTGTAATCGCCATTAGCGGGCTATCTATCTTAGAAGGTACTATCTTGAGAATGAGCCTGGACCATGTTTCAAAAGGACTAAACGAACCTTTGAGTTAAGTCTTCTATCGAAGGCATATGATTAAGAATGGTATTAACCTGCTATCGTTACTTTGATTGAAACTCTTCTATAATTTTATCTACTTCATGTCATGAAAGTACGTTAGAGTTTGGAGTGCTCTTCATGAATTGTGATTGGTGGTTATGTTAACTCCTTAGGAGAATTAGATACGAGATGTATGGACTCCGTATGGTTAGCTATTAAGACTTCATGGAAAATGAATGACTACAGTAAGTCAGTGGTGGACCATAGTAAGGCAGCAATGATTCTGCGAGTAATGAGCTGATTACAACCGTGAGAGTTGTATTGGAATGGGTATTGAGATTGAGTACCACTAATCGGGTCGTGGTAGTGTTTAAGTTATCATTGATAGACTAATTAAGTAGAGTATCTACCTATTGAATATTATTCTTTCTTATCAATAGAGAGTCGTATTACTATACGAGGAAGGTTGCGGTGCAAGCATAGAATTCTATTAACGATGATGTATAAAATGAGATTCCAGATTCGATTTTCGATGTCGAGGGAGTTTCATAGGTAATTGAGTATAAGCTCGAGGAAGAGCATGGGTCCATAGAATGATGGACGGAATAACAAAAATATTTAAGCTTGTGAAATGCGATGCGATAATACTTGATGTTGATATATATACATATATGTTTTGTTCTCCTATGACAAACCTCTATGATTCAGAGGTAGGTTCCAAGCCAGATATTTTATGGCAATATTTTTTTTTCATATATACAATTCTCTTCAGTTCGTTCTTTTCTCTCTTTTCATTTCATGTAAACTGAGAAGAACAACCCTTCCAGAAGGGGAGGTATTGCCGAATGACTATCTATCTGTGTGATAGAAGCCGAGTAGGATACCAGCTATTGTTTAATTGCTTGTCAAGTACTAAAGGCTGGCCACCTTCTGTACTAACTATGCGATATAACAAGTGTTCATGATCATAGTGATCTCTCAACAAATTCATTTACTTCTATATGATTGATCAAACTTTGGGTAATGGAAACAGCTGAAAAAGGAGTAATAAAGTTGTGGTAGTATTCGGAATGGAAACACATCCGTGATACTAAGGTTGACGCGTGTATTAAAAGGTTATAGAATGCTAACGAGCAAAGGTGTAACCAGTATAATATTAGGAACGGAAGGTAGTAGCGATTACGAACTGGAAAAGAATGGGTATTGAGACGCCAAAGCTATAGTGCTAGAAGCTGTGATAAAATTCCATGCAATAGACTTGAAAGAATTTGGAATGATCACTTAATGCGGATTGAGTTATCTTACGACAATAGATCATATGTCATTATCGAGATATCGCCTTATGAGATCCTTGAGGGAAGACAATGTCGATCTCCCTTAGGTTAGGATGAAGTTGTAGAGCGCAAGATGCTCGGACCAGCAGTGGTCCAAAGGACCAAGGATATGATAGATCTAATCAGAGGACGGCTGGTAGTAACCCAAGATGGACATAAGAGGTATGCTGATTTGACACGAAAGGGCAAGGAATGGGAAGTAGGGGACCTAATGTTGTTATAGGCATTCCCTTGGAAGGGGTTAATGAGATTCGGAAAGAAAGGAAAACTAAGCCCAAGATACATTGGACCTTTGAGATATTAAGACGGATTGGAAAGTTAGCTTACGAGCTAGCCCTACCCCCGAACCTGTAGCAAGTCATAACGTGTTTCGCGTATCAATCTTAAGGAAGTGTAATTCGGATGCCAGACAAATAGGGGCATATGAGCACATAAACATACAACCCGACGTAACCTATATGGAGTAACCAGGAAAGGTTATAGATTTAAAAAGGAACAAGTGCTTAGGAGAAGGATTATCAAACTATTCAGAGTTTGATGGAAGAACCACAATGTGGGAGAATTTCCTTGAGAATTAGAAAGTGTAATGCTAAGAGAGTATCCCTATTCATTTTCTATCTGATTCCGGGACGGAATCCTTTTAAGGAGGGGAGACTGTAATAACCCCAATTTTTTTGAAATTTTGAAACCCTTATGAATAGTGTTTTTGCTGAATGAGAAAACTTTTCATGCCACACTATGTAGGGGTTCTGATATGGATATTCTGAGATTTTATTAGTACTTTATATGGGATATAAGTGTATGTAAAGATCGTCAGAATCCAATTCCGAACACTTTGATTTTTACCAGAAATCCACTAGGTACGGAAAGAATTGAGTATAAGGTAACAGGATAAAAAGGATTTAAATTAAAGGATTATAAGAGAGGATCATAAAAAGGAATATAATGTATTGAGAAAGGTTAAGGGAACCTAAGTAATAAGATCCCGGGTATGATCCTTCAAACGATAAACGAAAACGAAAGTTAAGCGAACCGTATAACAGATCAGCGGTCATTAGGCAAATAATTAGGAAGTTAATCAAAGGGATTAGAGAGGATGATGTCACCCAACCAATGAGAAGAGGACAAGGAGGGGAGGAGGATGACATCATGAGGATGACACAAGCATGACATGGGAAGGAAGGAGATGTGGTGGCTTTTTAACCACACAAAATCAAGGGCAACTAGGTAATTTACTAAAACAAACACAAAAATCAAACCAACCAAGCCAAGCAAATCATTTTTCATCAAAATCAAAAAGAAACCAAGGCATTGTTCTTCATGCTCTCGGCTTTTACTATTGCAAAAGGGCAAGAAATTCAAAACTCAAGATCCAAGCCTCCTAAATTGGTGAGTTAATTCCCTAATCATCTTTATGCTTAGTTAGGGCTATATCATGAGTTTAAGCTATCAATTCCTTCTCAATCTTCTTCATTTAATCAAAGAAGAAGACAATGAATAGTGTTTTCAAGTTTTTAACTTGAAATTTTTCTTGTTTTCCTTGAAGATCCAAGCATTCCTAAGACTTCTCAAAGCTTCTTAAGGCTTCCTAGCTCCTCCCACCACTTCAAGGAAGGTATATCATCTCCAAACCCTAGATTCCTATGTATTATAAGATGATTTTGATTAGTAGGGTGATATTGTAGCTTGATGTTTGTGATTTAGAGTTTGGGATTGAAATGGTATTGAAATGGAATGGTAAATATTGTTGTTTTGATTAAAAGAACTTAAGCATGGTTAAAGTTAAGCTTAGGCATAAGTATGAATGGTAAAATTGAATTGGTTTGGGTTGTTATGATGTGATAAGGATGGATGTTGGTTGTATGTTGGATTTGAGGTTGAATTGGGTTGGTTTTGAATGGTTTAAAATTGGGAAATCGCGTAAACATAGCCGTCGTAACGTCCGATTTTCTTTAGACTGTTTTTGTGCATAACATTAGGACCCGAGAACCCCCTACTAGATTATGACCATTGCCATGTTTAGATAGCTCATGTTACGAGCTTCGTTTTGATATGTATTTCGTTCGATTCCGATGCATGGTTTAGGAGAAACGACCGTTTCATGTAACGGCGTTTCGCGAACGAAACTTTTCCCCTCGCCTTACCTTGAAACATAGGTTAAAGACCAAAAAGGGTTAATTAATGTATGAAACATTTATGGTAAGTGTGTTAGGCAGTTGGTAAGACACTCGCGAAAGAATCACCTTAAAACTCGTAAAGGTTAAATTATTAAAAATGGTGGAGCCGAGGGTACTCGAGTGACTTAAGAGAATCAGTAAGCGCAAAACGAGCGTTAGAGTCTGAGTTGGTTAGAGTGTAGATTTACAAGTGACTTTGGTTTAATTCCAACTTACTTGTTGTTTATAGGTTACCAGACTCGTCCCGAGCCATTCGTAACCCCCAGTCGCTCAGGCAAGTTTTCTACCCGTTATAACTGTTATTGTGATATATATGTATATGCATTATCTTGCGATAGATGCATATTGGTTAATTAGCAAATGTTGCAATATATTGAAGCATGCTGCTATGGTATATATATATGCATGCCTGTTTCGTATTCTTTCCATATATATCTGTTGATTCAGTTGATAATACCTATGCTAGAGGATAGCGGTAATTTGCATATACCCTTAGTATAGGGACCCAAAGGTGAAAATATATTTCTAAACCGGGAGTCGATGTTCCCGAGTATATTATATATATATATACATATACATATATATGGATATAGTTTTTAAAACTATTGATCGAATAAGGTTTATTTGATACCTTTATTTTACTTAATTGAGTACTATGAGAAGGCTCATATTGTTAATCATTATACATATTATTTTGGTGGGCTTGCTACTCACCCTTGCTTTCTTCTTTCATCACACAACAACAGATAGAAAAGATGAACAGGACCAAGCTCCCGATTCGCAAGCGATTAGGAGACGTTCCGCAGTTTTCTAGAAGCATTGATGCCGCCGTAGCTGAGGTAGGAACTACCAATAGGCTAGGCTTTCAACTTTTGATGTACCAGATTTATGTATATTTATGAATTGTAATAATGGCAAAGAAATGTAAATTTATTCAGAAAACCTTTTAAGGTGTATGGGTAGATAATTGTGGAATAAAATGACTTGTGGTTATTTTTGGATGTTCATCTCTGAGACTATAACGTGTGGTGTGTGTGTTTATTGTGGGGTCACAGTACAGAGTAGTTGAGTAATTATTAAGATTGGGTGTTATTAAGGGAAATGGAACTCGTGACAACTCGGATCCCCGACCCCGGATTTGGGGGTGTTACATTGATAAAACGCCGATAAAAACCCGCATGACCAAGAAAGCTACGGATTCCTTTCACAGAAATAGATGGCGAAAGATTTTCAATGACGCCCACCTTGGCTTTATCCACCTCAAGACCTTTACTAGAGACCTTATGCCCAAGAATGATGCCTTGCTGCACCATGAAGTGACATTTTTCCCAATTGAGCACCAGATTGGTCTCAACACACCTTTTGAGCACCAAACGGAGATTATTCAGGCATTCATCATACAAAGTTCCAAAGACGGAGAAGTCATCCATGAACACTTCGACATTATTTCTAATCATATTAGAGGATATAGCCATCATGCATCTCTGAAAAGTGACAGGTGCACCACATAAGCCAAAAGAAACTCTGAGAAAACCAAAAGTGCCAAATGGATAAGTGAAAGTAGTCTTCTCTTGATCTTCTGGTACAATGCAAATCTGATTGTAGCCCGAATAGCCATCCAGAAGACAATAATACTCATGACCAGCTAACCTATCAAGCATCTGATCAATGAATGGAAGAGGGAAGTGATCCTTCCTCGTGGCTTTATTCAACTTCCTATAGTCCATGCATACCCTCCAACCTGTGACTATTTGAGTGGGGATGAGCTCGTTCTTCTCATTTGCTACCACAGTAATACCTTCTTTCTTAGGTACACATTGCACGGGGCTCACCCAAGAATTGTCAGAAATAGGATATATGATTCCTGCATCCAGCCATTTTAGAATTTCTTTCTTTACCACTTCTTTCATGATAGGATTAAGCCTTCGTTGTTGCTCAACAGTCGGCTTGCTACCTTCCTCTAGCAGATTTTTATATATGCAGTACGAAGGGATGATCCCTTTTATATCTGCTATAGTCCATCCGATGGCCGATTTGAATTCTCTCAAGATCCTCAAGAGCTTGTTCTCATTACTACCTGAAAGGTCAGATGCAGGAATAACAGGCAAAGTAGATGCATCACCTAAAAAAGCATACCTCAAGTGTTCAGGCAATGGTTTAAGCCCCAAAGTAGGTGCTTCCTCAATAGATGGTTTGAGCTTTCCCTCAGCATTCTTGAGAAGTGTATTTCCAAGAGATTTAAATGGCATGTCTAGCTTCCATTTCCAAGGAGAAGAATTTAGATATTGTAACTGCTCATTGCCTTCATCATCTTCACTGTCAAAATCCCCCAATAAGGCTTTTTCTAAGGCATAAGACCTTAACACATGATCAAGTTCTGAAGTAACTGCAGAATAGACCAAATCCACCTTGAAGCACTCCTCATATTTCGTAGGGAATTTAATCGCATTGAACACATTGAATGTCACATCTTGATCTTGCACCCTCATAGTGAGTTCACCTTTTTGCACATATATCAAGGTACATCCTGTAGCCAAGAAAGGTCTTCCCAAGATTATGGGAATCTTCTTATCTTCCTCGAAATCTAGAATGACAAAATATGCAAGAAAGATGAGCTTGTCCACCTTTACTAGCACGTCCTCCACAATGCCTCGTGGGTATGTAATCGAACGATCAGCCAATTATAGAGACATGTAGGTGGGCTTCGGATAAGGAAAATTGAGCTTTTTGAAGATAGACAACGGCAACAGATTGATGCTTGCTCCCAAATCGCAAAGGCACTTGTCCAATGATAACTTGCCAATGGTGCAAGGAATGGTGAAGCTACCTGGATCCTTAAGCTTTGGAGGTAACTTTTGTTGCAGCACGATACTGCACTCTTCCGTTAGAGCAACGGTATCAAGATCATCCAGTTTCACCTTCTTTGAAAGAATACCTTTCATGAATTTCGCATAATTAGGCATTTGCTCAAGAGCCTCAGCGAAAGGTATGTTGATGTGAAGTTTCTTGAACACCTCCGGAAACTTACCAAATTGCTTGTCCAGCTTTTGTTTTTGCAATCGCTTAGGAAAAGGTGGTGGAGGATAGAGTTGTTTCTCCCCTGTATTACCCCCAGGAAGAGTGTGTTCAACAGTAGTCTTCCTTGGTTCCGCCTCTTTCTCCTTTTGCATTCCTTCTTCATCTACAACTTCAACTTCTACATCTTTTGGTTTTTCAGCATCAACCACTTTTCCAGACCTTAAGGTGACAACTTTGACTTGCTCTTTAGCTTCCTTCCTGCCTGACACTTCAGTATCGCTAGGAAGTGTGCTAGGTTAACGATTGAGCAATGCATTGGCTATTTTTCCAATTTGATTTTCCAAGGTCTTGATGAAAACAGCCTGACTTTTGCACAACAGCTTTAACTCCTCGAAATCAGCACTAGAAGGTGGAGCAGCACCTCCTTGTTGAGGATATGGTTTCCTATGAGCAAATTGTTGAGGTTGCTGAAATCCAGGTGGATTAAACTGTTTATTTGCATCTTGATGATATGGTTGCTGAACAGCATTCTGATTATTGCTCTAACTGAAATTGGGATGATTTCTGTTATTAGGATGATAAGTAGCGGGCACAGGCTGCTGCGGTCTCTGAAAATTATTCACTTACTGAACAGATTCATTAGCAAGAGAACACTGATCCATAGCATGAGAGCCTGCACTAAGCTCACAGACACTAGCTATTTGATTTACGCCATACTTGGTTAAAGAATTGACCTTCATGGTCAGTGCCTTGAGCTGCGCTGCAATAGCTGTAGCTGCATCAACTTCCAGAATACCTGCTACCTTCCCAGGCATCATCCTTTGAGTTGGCTTTTGATACTCGTTTGAAGCCATAGTTTCTATGAGATTATAGGCCTCAGTATAGCTTTTGGCCCAAAAGGCGCCTCCAGAAGCTGCATCGAGTATGGGTCGAGATTGGACCCCCAACCCATTATAGAAACTAGTGATCACTATCCAGTCAGGCATACCATGATGTGGACACTTTCTCAACATCTTCTTGTAGCGCTCCTAAGTCTCACATAAAGATTCTCCTGGCTGCTATACAAATTGAGTAAGAGCACTCCTCATAGCTGCAGTTTTGGCCATTGGAAAGAACTTCTCCAGAAACTTTTGTGCAAGATCTTGCCAAGTAGTGATGGACCCAACTGGTAAAGAATATAACCAGTCCTTAGCTTTGTCCCTTAGGGAGAATGGGAAAAGCCTCAGCCCGATAGCCTCATCAGTAACACCATTATATTTGAAAGTACCACGGATCTCGACAAAATTCCTGATATGCATGTTGGGATCTTCAATCGCAACCCCTCCAAAAGAAACAGAATTCTGTACCATCTGAATAGTGCCCGGCTTAATTTCAAAGGTATTGGCCTCAATAGCCGGATGAATGATGCTTGACTGAATGTCATCAATTTTAGGCCGAGAAAAGTCCATAAGAGCTTGATTAGCTTGAGCTAGACGATCACCCATTATTTCAGGTTCTTTCTTTTCACTCTCTTTATCCAAATCTGCAGAAATTATCTTCTCCGGAAAGTCAAAAGCTTTATCTGTTTCCTCAGCTTTATCCAGATTTCTCTTGCGAGTGCGAGAACGTGTTTGCATAAATGCTCGCTAGAGTACCTGGAACACAACCGGAAGCAGTAAGTAACAAGTCTTAATCAATGTTACCTAATGACCACTGATGGCAAGTACATAAACTAAACAAATTAACACCGAGTCCCCGACAGCGGCACCAAAAACTTGTTAGGCAAATAGCATGCGCTAAATAATTCACGCAAGTATACGCGTTCACAAGTAATATAGAATGATTTCTAGTTCGTTCCCACAGAGACTCTGATTAATTATATTTAATTAACACTTACTCACCAATGTATGATTATTCTTCAATGCCAAGACAATAACGATTAAGGTTGGTTTACTAATATTAACTATGAGAATTAAACACTTGAATTAACAATATTAAACACACATAAGATCCTAACTTCATTACTACTTCATTCAATAGTTATTGTTATTAACCTTAGCATGTAATGGTGATGATATTAATCGAACAACACGAAACTGATAAACGCCAACTTTCATTGTACGAATACCATTCTACCAAGCATCCACAAATTAGATAAAAGTTGAATAGGCATCAATTATGTTGAGACCCTATATGTCTACAAAATTTGACAACATAACGATTTAAGCATAAGTTATTCATGATGATTACACAGGGCAAGAAAACGGTTAGAGTTACCCACTAATCATGCATACAACACATGAACCTATGATAGAATGGCAAGTTCTAAATCTCAAGATCCACTGTCACTTCACAAGAGATTAACAAGCTATCTTACATGTTCGCGACGCATATAAGATGAATAAGCACAACCTATACTAGATATCACACAATCACCACATACCAAGGTATTAAATAATTAACTAAAGAATTCCATAGTAAATCCGCTAGAATCCCATGATCACGATTAGCCCATAATAGAACTCATCGTCACCATGGTTTCATATGAAAGCATGATAATAACACAACGATATAAGGCTGAAAAAAATACTTAATAAATAATGAAGTATGTCACAAGAGTATTAAGGTTCAAAGCATAAAGAAAACTAGCATCCACTGTTACAACGAATTAAAAGAATCCCAAGATAAACCAATGCTTACTCTTCTTCGTTGTTGCGTGCTAAAACGGTTTCTCAATCTTCTTGCCTTCGCTCTGTTTGAAGAAAACATCTTCCCATAAGGTTTATATAAAAGTCCAGGAGTCACCACGCCAACAGAAGCCCAAACAGAATTGAAAACAAAAAAAAACAGAATCCGAAATTCTACCCGCATGCGGCCGCTTGCTCCCTCCACGCGGTCGCGTGCTGACACGAGCTTGCTTGCTTCTGGCGCGCGGTCGCGTGCTACCCTTCTGGAAAATTCTTTATTTTTCTCCTGTTTGTGCTGATTTCTTTACTCATCACCCCTAGACTGATTCCAAGTACTTCCTTAAGCTTTATTTGATGAAAACCACCTATCTAAGCAAGTTATACCCTGAAATGCAAAAACACTAGAAAACACGTCAAATACATAAAATACTTGAGTCCAAGACACCAATTCAAGCTGTTATGAAACGCTCTAAGTGGTATAAAATGCCACTTATCAGGATGGCGAGGAACATATTCAGGAACATGGCGAGGCTCTCAAGGTTGTTGATGTTGAGGATAATCAAATGTTGGTTGAGGATGTTTGTCTGGAACCTAATAATGAGGAGGTGTTGGAGGTTAAAGGATGCACAGAGTGGGAATTAGCAATTGGCTCCCCGACAAATATCTTTGTTTATGCAATAGTTGATACTAAGTGTCAGGTTCTTCATGGGAAACAACTGGAAAAAGAAAATGTACGGGTCTTAATCACTCGTGTACTCCAAGGATCTGAAAAGATTCCCTTCCCAATCCAAGATGAGATCGTGACGGTGGAACAAGCTGTGGGAACATATATTGCATGGCCGAGAAACCTCATAATGGAAGTGAAGACAAGCGCCGCTGCAGTGAAAGGAAGTCCAAAGGTTAAATTTTCTATATATATATATGCAAGTATATTTTTGGACTTAGTAATCTAATTTTTACAATATCGGGTCTATATATAGGTAAGTTTTTGTGATATTGTTTCTCAAGTTTAGGTTGAATAATTGTTTGATTCAGTTTTATATATAATAATTTTTTTTCCTTATTTCAGTGTTGATTTTGTGGTGGTTGTCATATATTTATTTTTGTTAAAATGTTGGAAATAGGTTTGATAATTAAATTAATAATGATGCAATTTTTAATTTATTAAGTATTAATGAATTAAATCTGTCTATATTATGATTCTTTTGAAACTTATGTTGTTTTTTAAAAGTAAAGAAGAAAAACATAATATAGATTTTCAATTACTTAACATGTCAACTTTCTTTAACTTTGCATTCTCTATTTTCTTTTTATATTTTCAATTCAGGGCAAGAAAACAACTGGGGAAAAATGGAAGAAGGTAAAAGATTGTGTCCCGGAACCAGAGTATGTATTGGACATGGGTGCAAATTACCCCCTATTTTGAAACGTCTGTGGCTTTGGGAAAAAAATGCCCTGGCTGATGGACAAGTAAACTCTTTTTATCTATGCCAAGAAGATTTTGGAGTAACCGTTAAGAAGGCACTATTTTTATCGGATGTGCACGCTTTGTGCTCTGGGGGTGAGATATCAGGGTCCACCATTTGCATTTTTATCAAGTAAGCGTAGTCCTAAAGTTTTGTTGCCTTTATGAATACTTATTGAGTTTTTTTCTGAATTTGTCATTATCTGTATCTCCAATTTTTAACAGTTTATTGCAAGAGAATTTGAAAAAGTGCAAGATGGTTGACATGATAACGTTTGTTGATCCTGGGATGATAGGCGCACTTGGTTGTGGTAGTCCAGGAGAGAGGTCAAAATCTTTATCTATCAGATTCAGGATCGCAAAACCAGGACAACTTTTACTGCTACCATATAATGCTGTGTTAGTACCTGTTATAATAAATAATATATTCCTTACTTAAAGATTGTTTTTTGTTTATCATCATCTCTATATGTTATTATAAATTTTTTTGTTCATAAATTATCAGGAATCATTGGACGCTCACGGCTGTAAATCCAGATTCACAAACTGTTTACCACTTGGACCCACTGAAGCGCAGGATTGCAACTGAAGAATGGACAAAAGTGATTGACAAGTGAGTACAATATTAAATTTTATTTCAAATACAATCACTTTAATAATTAAATACAAATATGACTTATAATTAATCTATATTATATTGTCGTAGTGCCATCAAACTCTACCAGGAAAAAGCAAAGAAGTTTTTAAAGAAGAAAATATCTTGGGAGAATCTGGGGGTAAATATAATATATTTTATCGATTTTTCT
Organism: Apium graveolens; assembly: GCF_009905375.1. Lineage (NCBI taxonomy): Eukaryota > Viridiplantae > Streptophyta > Magnoliopsida > Apiales > Apiaceae > Apium > Apium graveolens. The sequence continues at coordinate 156,819,453 of NC_133651.1, read as the reverse complement.
ATTTTACAAGGATAGTGTAGCTAGATATATATAAAGTTTTTAATGTTCTCCAAGGAGTTCTTGTCCAAACTGGGAGCAAAGATTGTGGTTTATTTATAATGGGTTACATGAAAGAGATTTGTGCCGATATGGAATTAAAATTTCATGAGAAGGTAATGTTATAGTTATCTTTCATTTTTCTATATCCAAGTATATTTTGGTAAATAAATGTGATTTTTACATCCATGTTTCAGTGATTACGCAGAAGTAACCTAAGTTATAGCATGAAAGAACTGAACGAGATAAGGACTGAATGGGCAAAGTACTTCATGAAGAAGCATGCCACTTGAACTTGCATACAGTGTTGCTGGGTATTTTGAGTTGTGAACATATTTTGTGTTGAAATTTGGGAGTTCTAGTCATGGCATTAAACTCTATTTAAACGTTGTTTCTAATTACTGGCATTTTGTGGATATGTTCACCTAAAAATATTTTTCTTTCTACTTGAATGGTCTTGTTTTGTTTAGATAAAACTTGGTTATAAGTTGGTTCTTGGTTGCAATGGTTAAATATTGGTTTAGTGGATTCGTGCAATGGAGGGTTGGTTGATTGTTGGTGTAATGGAAGGATTGATGGTTGATTGTTGGTGTAATGGTGACAATTTGCTTATAATCTGAATGATGGTTGGGGTTTTAATTTTTATGGCATGTTCATTTTATAATGTTGTTGTGTTTAATTTTAATTTGAAAAACCATTGTTTGAGGAGATTTTAGACAATAAAGTTATACAATAACCATATTATATTGTGTCTCACACAATACTTATAAAGACCAAGCTCATCATGTTTTATAACATATAACAATGCTATTTAAAACTAAACATTGTTAAAAGAAGATTCACACAATAAAAAACCATTGTCTAAACAAAACTAAGTATTATCCATTATGTCCAGACAATGCTATTAAGAATAAAAAGAATTATGCCTTGAAGACCACAACAACACTTTCTACAGTAAAATATAAGTGCAAAACAAAATCATACAATACCAAGTAATAGAAAAATGTTGTATGAAGCAATTCCAACAACATAAATTTAAAATAAAGGGGTTCTCTGTATGGTTGTAAGACAACAAAATTTTATCGTTTGAAAATTGTGTGTTAAGGTGGAGGACAATAAATATATCAGAATAAGGGTTGTGTGTTATGTTCTACTCCTAAACTTTTAGTAAGAACATACACAACATTTTTAAAAGAACTTGTCTAAGTATACTTGTTACAACAGAATATATAGAAAATACTTATTTTTTATGGTTGTAATACAACGGTGGTTATCGTTTGAATTGTGTGTTAAGGTGGAGGACAATATATATATCTGAATAAGGGTTGTGTGTTATGTTCTATTCTAAAACTCTTAGTGACCACATACACAACCTTTTTAACATTACTTGTCTAATAAATCTTGTTACAATAGAATTTATGGAAAGACGTTGTTTGTTCTGGTTGTGATACAATGGGGATTGATAGTTGGTCGTTGTCTGCAATGACTCACACAACTGTTTATAATCGTTGTTTAATCCATGTAAGAGATGGCGGCTCAATAGACAACGGGTTTTCAGGGAATCAGATAACGGGTTGAAACACTTCTCTGAGCCAGTTTTCCTTGTAGTGAATGCACCACAGAGCCGGATCCCTCAGATTTTTAAGCGAGTATTTAAATCCCCTTCGAAAGGAAGATCTTAAATTTGAAAATGAGTTTTGGGATCCGCTCTAACTTTTAAAATCATTTTGAAGACTCGAAAATATTTTAAAGAATTTTTAGAGTAATGATGATTTAATAAGATAAATCAGTCCCGATATATTAGAAAATATATGAATATTATTTTTTTAATAATATTCCCATAAAGGATAATCTTTATAAAATAATTGAAGTAGAAGTTTCAAACCTCATACTTGAAATGAATAATAAATAACAAAAAATATACTTATACGAAAGTACGATCCTTATTTGAATAATCGAAAATAAGTTTGATTATTATTCAAAACCATCGAATATACCTTATTCGATTAAGAGTTATTGAAAACTATATATATATATATATATTAATATACATATATTATACTCGAGAACATCGACTTCCGGTTTAAAAAAATGTTCACCTTTGGATCCCCTATACTAAGGATATACACAACTACTGCTTATCTCTAGCATAGGTATTATGCAGTTTATAAGCATTTGAATTGATAATAAAATATTAAGATTTCACAATATGCATATATATACCATATCAAAATGCTCCAATATATCGCAAGATTTGATAATAACATTCATGCACTTATCTCAAGATAATGCATCAATATATTTATATCACAACAGCAGTATAATGGGTAGAAAACTTGCATGAGTGTTCCGGGGTAGATTTAAGCTTAGAGTGGGTCCGGTAACCTATGAACAACAACATAAGCCGGAATTAGACCACGGTCGCTTAAGAAACTAGTCAAAACTCACTCATACCCTAACGGTCGCTTATACGCTTAACGATTTGCGTTAATCGCTTGCGTACCCTCGGCTCCACCAATTTTAATAAATTAACCGTTACGAATTTTAAGGCAACTCTTTCGCGAGTACTTTACCAACTTCCTAATCCACCTTAAATAATTGTTTCGTATTTTGATTAATCATTTAAGGGTCTCAATTATGATCTCAAAGTTACTCGAGGTTTCGGGGTTCACTCGCGAAACACCATTCCTTAAAATGGTCATTTGTCATCGCTCGTAACTCGGATTTAGGCGAGCGACATATCAAAACGAAGCTCGTAACATGAACTATCTAAAAATGGCAAAGGTCAGAAGCTTACAGTGAGTTCACGGGTGCTAAAGTTTCATGCAAAACAGTCTAAGGAAAACGAGCATTATGACGGCTATGTTTACGAGATTCCCAAAATAATTACCACTCTAAATCCTCATCAATTCACTCACAGCCACCAACACAACAATATTCAACCATCACAATACAAACTCAGTCCCTAACTCCAAGTTTTACCAATTTATTCAACCAATCAAAGACCCAATATTCAAAACCAATACAAATCCACCAAAACTACTTATAATCAAAGATCAAGCCTTAATACTAACAATGCTTCAATAAAACTTAATGGAATCATAAAATCAAAGCTAGGGTTTGAAGTTTTTACCTTCCTTAGATCCTTAAACCACTTACAAGAGATTGTAATCCTTAATAGAGCCTTGATCTATGTTTATCATGTTCAAACTTGCGAAGGAGTTCAAGAAATGAGTTAGAACTTTTGGAGTTACAATTAGTACGATTTAAAGAACTGTAAATATAGGGTCTTACCATGATTATTTGGACGAGACTTGTGAACAAGAGTTGTAGGCCATCTCAATACCTTTCCAACGAGCTATAGAACAAAACATTTGAGTGAGTATTGAAGGCGATATGGCAGTTTGAAGTGGCTGGTATTATTTTGGCCAAGAGCAAGAAGCTTGGAAATGGGGGGAGAGAAATGAAATGTTGCTTGGTTGATTTTTTTTGAATGAAATGAAATGCTCGGTTGAAAATTAATCTTTCAAAATATCTTTGCTTTTGCTTTAATAAAGTGATGATCTCACCTTGATTACATCATCACAAGGACACTTGTTCAATCCTTATGGTTGTATGATGTCATTCTCCCCTAATCCCTTTGATTAGTGCTTAATTACTTGGCTAATGACCGCTTATCTGTTATACAGTTCGCTTAACTTTCGTTTTCGTTCATCATTTGAGGGATCATATCCGGGATCTTATTACTTGGGTTCCCCTAAACCTTTCACAATATTTTATATTCATTTTATGATCCTCTCTTATTATCCTTGAATTTAAATCCTTTTAATCATGTTACCTTATACTCAATTCTTTCGGTATCTGATGGATTTTCGGGAAAAATTAAAGGATTCGAATATTAACAACCTTTACATACACTCATTTACTTTATGAAATACTAATACGATCTTAGAATTTTCATAACAGTACTCCTATATAGCATGGTCTGATAATTTTCCTTAATCAGCATCATCAGCAAAAAGTTACTATTCATCAGTGTTTCAAAAATTCCAAAAATTGGGGTTACTACAATCCATTCTCAATTTGCCTTATATGATCCTGAATAATTTCTGGAGTTTCATCCTTCTTGTGTAAAAAATAAAAACAAGTGTATCTAGTGAAATCATCAACAATTACAAGTGTGTACCTTTTCTTGTTGATGGACATTATGTTTACTGGTCCAAAGAGATCCAAGTGTAACATGTGATATGGCTCAGTAATAGAGAATTCTGTTTTGCTTTTGAAAGATACTCTTCTTTGTTTGGACTTTTGAAAAGCATCACAAAGACCATCAGATGAGTATAGCATATTTGGTAATCCTCTTACTAGCTCCTTCTTGTCAAGTTCATTGATTGAATTGAAGTTGAGATGTGAGAGCTTCTTGTGCCAAATTCAGCTATCATCTACTGATGCCTTTGAGATAAGGCAAGTAGCTTCTTACTCAAGACTTTCATGTAGCCTTGCTTCATACATATTACCATGTCTATATCCCATCAAGATAATTTTCTTTGACTTGTTGTGAACCACTTCACAGTGAGAGTCATAGAACACCACATGATAACCTCTGTCAGTGATTTAACTGATGCTTAGAAGATTATGCTTCAGTCCTTCCATCAGAGCTACATTCTCTATTGCTACCTTTCCAATTATCAAGTTGCCATATCCCATAGTGTGTCATACATTTCCATCTCCATAAGATACATCTGGGTCAGCCTTCTTCTCAAACTCTGACAGCATGGATTTATTTCCAGTCATATGTCCTGAACATCCACTATCCAAGACAAGAGTGTTTTTTCTGTTATCCTACAGTCAGAAGAATAATTAATTAGAAGGATTTTTAAGGACCCACACTTATTGGGCCCTCTTTTTAGACAACTTAAGCTTTTATGATTTAGAAATACTTCTGACAGTTTTTCCTTTGTCAGGATTTATCTTGTCAGAAGTAGATTTAGTAGAACTAGAAGAATTGAGTACATAAGTAGTTTTATTGAATTTAGGCAAAGGTTCATAATAGTTGTGATACAGCTTATGATATGAACTACAGGTATAAATTGAATGCCAACTACTACCACAACGAAAATAAGGATTTTGTGGTTTATAAAATACTGATCTACCCCTAACATCAGACTCAGGAATAGCAGTTTTCATTTTCTTACTCCTCCTGCAATCAATAGCAAGATGATTAGTATTACCACAGTTAAAACAAATTTTTCTAGGAGCATTGGGAACAAACTTATTATTAGAATCCTTAGAAATACCTTGATTACCATTTCTGTTCCTTTTGGGACTTTTAACTTGACGTTTGTGAGTCACCTCAGATAATTTCTTTTTCAATTATCTTTTAGACAAAATTACTAGACTCTTTTCTTTCTTAACAATCTTAATGGTTTCCTTATTTTCCTTTCTTTGAGATTTATCACTTACTGACTTTTCTTGGGATGCTGATGTTGAACCCTTTTCAAAGGTAGATTTGGGTTCATCAGCTTCTGAAGAGATAAACTTTACAGGAGTCTTAAGGGTAGTTTTATTTTCAGTGTCAACATCCTTAATTCCATCTACATAACCAAGACATTCTTTCCATTTTTTCTTAGAGATCATCTCATGAACCTTTTTGCCTGAATTAGTCCAGGATTTAAGGGTTTTCCTTTCATTATCTAAACTTCAATCTGATTTACTAAGTCAGACTCCAATTGATCATTTTTAGACTTTAAGATTTTATTTTCAGTTAACAGCCTATTGTTCTCCAAAGTCTTATTTTTAAAATTTTCATGAAGAGACTTAAGAATAGATTTCAGTTCAGATATATCTTTAGTATCAAAAGAGAATAAGGAAGTTGATACCTTAGAATCAGAGGAAGCAGGAGCATAAAAGCTAGCCATCAATGCATAGCATGTTTCTTCATTTTCAGAATCAGTAAAGTCCATACAATCCTTGTTTGATGTAATCAAGGCCTTGTTCTTCCCTTTGTCATGCTTTGTCTTTTTGCACTCTGTAGCAAAGTGACTAGGTTCATCACAGTTGTAGCACTTAATTTTTGCCCTGTCGACTTTTCCAGCTTTAGAGTCCTTCCCTTCTCTTCTTCTAGATGACTTCCTTTCTCCTCCAGTAAACTTTTTCCCGAAGCTTCTATTCTTCCGAGACTTCCTGAATTGCATCCTCTTGAAGCCCTTAACTAGCAATGCAGTCATTTGCATGACATCAGAATTTGTCATGTTCTCATCAGTTTCAGAATCAGTATCATTATCTGGATTTGACGATGAATCATCAGTATCTGATTCTGGTAGATTGTTCTTTATCCTTGCAGCTTCAACTGACCTTTCTTTTTAAGCTTTAGCATTCACTTTCAAAGCAACTAATTTTCCCTTGTTGTTTTTCCTCTCTTTCCTTTGCTGAACTTCCAGATCATGAGTTATCAGCATGCCATAGACTTCATCCAGGGTGATTATTTCCAAATCATACAGATGTCGTATGATTGAAGTCTGAGTTTCCCATTCCTCATTCAAGGCTCTCAGAAACTTAGTGTTAGTCCCTTAACAATATGACAAGAATTACAGAAGGGGGGTTGAATGGAATTCTTAAAACTTTTTCTTGAAATAAAAATGTTCAAACTCGATTATAAATATAAGTATATTGATTAGCACAATGCGGAATAAAAACTTAAGTGAATCAAAATACAAGTAATTAAAAACAAGAGTCTTTAAAAACTTTCTGGTGGATTTGAATGATTCTACCAGAGATATATATTATATATCGAGAGAACCCTGTGTGCAGAAAAGCTCACAGCTGCTTACAACCATTGAACTTCGAAGACTACAGAGAAATACTAAGAATCCTGCTTACAAATGTTTCTCCGCTTTCTTGCTTAGATCGATAGTGTCTTAGTTGCTACTACTTGGTTTATATATCACCAAGATTACAAAGTAATAAGATAAGATAATAAAACAAAAACTTTCTTGTCTATTACAATGCTACTTCATTACTCTATTCCAGCATCTTTGAATATCTTCATAATAACATGGAAATGGCAATGCTTCTTTGTTCTCGAAAACCCAGTTGAATAGGCTACCACATTCCATTTGCATTCACTCGACGCATGTGACTGTGTTGTCACTGTCAACTGATATTTGAATTCTTTATCTGTCGGGTTTATGATCATTCGTCGAGTTATTGATCATCCGTCGGGTTGTCCATTTGATCATCCGTCGACTTCATTGTAGGTTATCCATCGGGTAGCAAACTGGCACTTGAATTCATTTCATTTATGCAGAATTACAAGACATCATCTATGTACAATTAATCAACCTATTATGCATATCTAGTTAAAGTTAACATGACTTGAATACTACTTACAGAATCTATACAACGGTGAATGCAGAAATGTGCTACAGACTTATTATTACGTAAGCTACTCACTCGATGGATAATAAGTCATCATCCGTCGGGACTATAATGAGTCATCCTTCGGGACTATAAATCTTATCCGCCGAGTGCTATATTATTTCACTAAGTAAAATCTACTAAGGTGTTTTGTTCATGAAATCATCAAGTACACAACATATACACAACAATCTCCCTCAATTTATGTCTACTGGAATTGTAGCCATAAATTAAGAGTTACTTGATGATAAAAAACACCCTAAAAATATAACTTTAAGAGAAAGTAGATATTACTGAAAAGTGCTTCAATTAACAAAAAAGTACAAAGTTTTGCTCACAGTCATTTTTCAAGATGCTCCTCTAGCCTGAGCAGATTTGTCTAGTTTCTTGAAGGTCTGGATCTCTTTTCAAGCTTTCTGTTGTTTTCCTCAATCTGATTTTGGAGCTTCCTGTGGAATTCCAGTTCATCAGATTCTGAGAGATTTAGCTTTCCTTGCATTTCCAAAAGAGTCTCATTGCTAGAGATGCTCAACTGGTCTTCTAATCTGAAGAATCTTCTCACACCTTTGTCATCTATGAACTCCATTAGCCAGTAGGGCCTTAGATGCACTCTTCTCCCTGTGTAAGGGATGCTTAGAGTCTTTGGGAGTGCATCTTTAGCTCTAACACTCCTTAGTTCTTCAATCTTCTTCAGTATCAATCTTCTTGCAGTAATGTTGAACCCAAAGTTCTTCTTGAAGGATGAATAAACTTTAATCAGTACAGCTTGGCTTTCTTGAAGGATCCTGTGAAGAGGCCACTGAATCTCCTTTCCTCCTTTGTACTTGAACACTAACCTTTCAGGTAGGTTTCTGTATGCATCAATTCCTCTCACTTCATCTAGTTCATCCAGATAGAGGTTTAGATCAGAAAATTCTTTGATGTCACACAAGTACAGATAGTCTCCCTTACTGACTTTAGATTGAGCTTTGACTTGAGATTTGGATTTGAGAGGTGACAGCTTCACTTTCTTGACTGCTCTTGACTTTGTTCTTTTTGGCTTGCTAAGGATTGGTAGATTGAATTCAGAAATTGGTATGTTCTCCCATTCTATTGGCTCATCCTTGGGCACAATAGGTTCACCATGAATATTCCTGTAGGGATCCACCACCCTGATATCTTCAAATACCACAGAGGGCTTTGATGCTTGAGTTGTAGATGGTCTGGATTCCTTAGGAAATTGATCTTCCAATTCCTTGTCAACAATATCCAGTTTCCTTTTAGTTCTTTTAGCCAATTCTTTCTTTCTTGGAGATTTCTTCTGTTGTTCAACTTGCTTCTTTGATTCAATAGCTTCAGATGGTTGAGAAGGAATTTGTTGCGATGAATTTACAGCATGTAGCTTGGCCAAGATAGCAATCTGCTCTTTCTTTTGTTTAGTCTTTTTAGCATCCAGAGCAGCTTGCTTCTTTTCGTGCTTCAATCTAGCCTTTTCTTCCCTCTTTGCTTGAGCAAATTGAGGATGTCCGGCCACCACACAAATTTCTTTCCCATTTTTGAAAATCTTGGCAATTCTCCTTCTGGAAGCTGAATCAGCTGGATCTTTGTATAAAGCAATTGACCTTGACAGAAGCTTCTTCTCATCAGGCTTAGGCGTGTCATACACAGTGTCCTAAGGGTTCTTTAATGATAATTTTGAGTAGTTTGCCCTTGGTTTAAGAATTATTTCAGCCTTTGGAGATTTAATGCAGGAAGATTTTCCTCTTTCCAGATAGTTCATGCTCATCTCATTCACAATAATTTGCTTGACTTGAGAGTGATGGATGGCTGACTTAACTGGCTCCTTGACAAGTTCAAACTTCTTCTGTATTTCCTCATCAATCTTCTCCCAGTTGACTAAACTGAACTTTTCCTTATCAGCTGCTCTTAAGTTGGTTGCTACTGTATTGATCAGATCTATACTATCTGTAACTGATGGCTTTGAGATAGTAATTGAAGGTACAATTACTTTACTAATTTGAATCTGAAGCCTCTCCCCCTCACTTGATCCTTTCTCCCTCTTTTTGTTTTCATCAATTTGAGTAGAGGAGGGGGTTTGAGCAGCCACCAGTTTTTGAAGTAGATCAGTCTGTTGGGCTTGATGGAGATGAATGGCAGTTAAAGATGCTTCCATGGCTGACATTCTTGCGTCCAAGGCATCTATCTTGGTTGACTGCTCAGAATTTTTCCTTAATTGCCTCTTGATGTCAAACATTGTAGCTTCTGGAAGTTTAGAATATATCATGTCTGAAAGGGCCTTCTTCATCTCCTCAATATCACCCTTCATGGTGTTCACATCCCTAGCATGCTGGAAGCCTTGAATTTGTTGAAGTTGCAGGGAGGCTAGATGTGCCTGAAGGAGCTTCTTGGTGTTGGCATTGGTAGTGGTTTGAAGAGCAGTATTTGTCTGATTGATTAACCGGATCAGGGTTTTCTTGATGTAATACTCATCGCAGTGCTTTGAGAATGCCCATGATGGCATCCCTGACCTTAAACTTGAGCCTACTTCTCCCCCTATGTCTATTGCTTCATCTTCACTATCCCCACTCCCATCTCCAACGAAATCAGCTGAACCACCAGTCTCATAGTCCACATCACCAGCTGTAGAAGGCAAAGCTGTGATGGCATCCTTAACTCTTATTATAGACTGTGTGCTATGCACCAAATTCAGCATCCTTTCTGCATTATCATTGGCATGTTCAGCTAGAAGTTGATAAGCTGGAACAGGGTGAGTAAATGCCTCAGCATCAAGGGAAGTGGAATCTATAACATCTTTAGGATGCTGAGATAGTCCTTCCCTGTCTGCATCTTGGACATTCATTGACTCACTAGCAATGACATTCATCCTTATTGCTCCAGTACTTGCATTTCTCTCATGTTCTCTCTTTTTTTGCATCAGGGTCTCACTCTGGCTCCCCACCTCACACCCTCACCTTCACCTACTAAGGTGGGACTCCTCTCACTCTTTTTTTCCAATCCTGAAGAAATGGATTGCAGATTTTCACTCATTTCCTCTCATTTTTCCTGGGAGCAACCCAAACTCTCACTTAAAACACTCTTCTCTCTCAATCCTAAGAGTGACTGTACAACCACTAAATCTTCTGCACTTAAAATAATTGAAGTTTGAAGTTGTGAAGAGAAACTCGACGGATGAGTGATATCCATCGAGTGAGTGGTTTTGCTATCCGACGGATAACTGCTGTTAGGCTTATCCGCCGGGATACAATCACTACTCGACGGATGAGCAATATCCATCGAGAGAGTAGAAATGAATGAGCTGGGAATAGAAACTATTATTGAATTTGTGCTGATTGAAGATATTTTAGGCACAGATGACACAACAGTTCCTGAAAGAATTGGCAAGTGAGCCAACAAATCATCTAAAAGATGATGCTCACTTGCACTGGATTTTGGCTTCCCCAACAGAGTTAAAGAAGGGGAATCGGGAATTGATGTGTTTATCATATCCACATCCAGAGAATTTGTTGGTGAGTTTGGTGTTTGAGGTGCTTCTATAACTAGAGATTTTGGCTGTGACTCCATATTTATTGGAGCCACATCAAACTGAATTTGTGAAGGTGCAGTGACTGTGTCTTTAGCACCAGTTTGCACAGTGTGCGTACCCTGTACATCCTCAAATGTTTTTGATTTCTTCTTTCTGGCATAAGTTTGGGGTGAGCTTGTGTCCCTAACCCTCTTGGCCTGTGCTCTTGGTTGAGAGCTTTGTTCAATAGCTACATCCTTTTGGGAGGATGTAGCTAGAAATGAGCTTTTGTCCTTTTTAAGCACTGCAGTTTGTTGGGAAACTGCAGTGTGGCTAGGTTGGGATTCACTCAACTCTCCAACCTTATTCTTGGGGTTTCTTTTATGTTCACCCATTCCCTCACCTAACTTACCCTCCTTCACACTCCCCTCTTTGGCTTTAGTGGATTTTTCAACTGGCATCTTTTGGGAGATACCAGAGGGGGCTTTCTTTGATTTGGATTTTGAAATAGTTGAAGGTTTGGCAGCTTTGGTAGGCAACTGTTTGGTCATTGACACAGTTGCCATAGCTACACTTGAACTCAAAAAAATTGTGGAGGTCGGAATAGTTGTAGGGATAGGTGAACTTACCTCACTTACCTGAGGTGCTTGCATTACAGGAAAATAGAACATTGGCACATCCTTGTGATGATTGGCCCTGTTCAAATCTACAATGAGCCTTCTCCCTTGAACCCAACAATCTAGTTTGTTGTTAGGGTTCTCAAGCACAATCTCTTCACAGAGGTGGTTAGCTAATAACATAAGAAATCTAGCATAATACACATTCTTACCTCTTTTATTTAACTCTCCTAATTTAAAACCTAACTCAAACAAGACAAGGTCACTGAAATTGTAGAATTTATCTGTAACTAACATGTAGAGCATGTGAAGCATGGAAATATTCACTGAATCAAAATTACTGATCTTTCCTGAGAAAACCTTTATAACTACATCACATAAGAAACTCCACTCTTTCCTAAGACCCATTCTCCTAATATCACTCAGTTTAGAAGTAGGAAATGCATAGTGCATGGAATTAAGCATATTGATTATATCAGTGTCAGTGTGTGGTGAAGTCACATTGTTATCAGGAATTTTGAAAGATGCCTTTATCACATCACTATTGATACAGAATTCTTTACCTTTGATGGTTAGAGTGATTGTCTTATCTGTAGAGTTGTAGGTAGCAGTGGTCCACTTCTCTTCAATAACTTCACAAAAGATTGTGGGTGATTCCAGCATGGCATAGTTGAGCTTGCAACTCTTCACAAAGTCCATCATCTTGTGATAGTCTCCAGATTGCTGAATACCCTTGTTCACTAGTGTGGTGAAATTGTTCTTCTCATAAATGAACCCAGTTTGAGACATAATCTTTACAACATGTGCCATTGTTAGAGAATAAAAGCTTGAAGAGAAAGAGAGTAAGTGCTTTGAGAGAGAATGAAATTAGAGTAGTTTAATTGAGAATGATAAAAGAAAAGCAATTGCAATGAAATAAGCTTTTATACTATTTCAAAAATAACTGTTAAAAATAATAAAGTAACCAATAGAAATTGCCTAAAATAGCAGTTTAAAAAATAAACTCTAAAAATTCCACCCATTATTCGTCGTGTTATGCTTACAAACTGTAAGTATACTCGATGGATAATGTCCAGGGAATTAACAGCTGAGATTAAGACAATTCGACGAACGAGGATAAACTGTTATCCGTCGAGACATAGAATATTCCAGAAACATAATTGATTTTTGTTAGCAAATAATATATCAACGGATGATCAAACTCGATGGATAAGGATCATCCGTCGAGATGTAAATTTTTGACTTAGCCAATATTTCATCCAAGACTGAGAAATCAATTAGTTTTCTGGCTGCATTTCAACTTGCAAATTAACTCAGATAGGTTTTAAGAGTAATTAAGCATACCTAACTCACTTACCAACCTTGAAAAGGTGGATTCATCCAGTGGCTTGGTAAAGATATCTGCAAGCTGCTTCTCACTTGGAACAAAATGTAGTTCCACAGTACCATTCATTACATGTTCCCTTATGAAATGGTAGTTGATATCTATGTGCTTTGTCATTGAATGTTGTACTGGATTTTCAGTGATGGCAATTGCACTTGTGTTATCACAGAAAATAGGAATCCTTTCAACTTGCAAACCATAGTCTAGCAATAGATTTTTTATCCATAAAATATGTGCACAACAACTACCAGTAGCAATATACTCAGCTTCAGCTGTAGAAGTAGAAACTGAATTTTGCTTTTTACTGAACCAGGACACAAGCTTGTTTCCTAGAAATTGACAGGTTCCTGTTGTACATTTTCTATCAATTCTACAACCTGCATAATCTGCATCTGAATAACCAGTTAGATCAAAACCAGAACCTCTAGGGTACCAAATGCCAAGATTTGGTGTTCCCTTGAGATATCTGAAAATTCTCTTAATAGCTATTAAGTGAGATTCTCTAGGATCAGCCTGAAATCTAGCACATAAACATGTAGCAAACATTATATCTGGCCTACTAGCTGTTAAGTACAAAAGTGAGCCAACCATGCCCCTATAACTTGAAATATCCACAGACTTTTCAGTAGTGTTTAATTCAAGCTTAGTTGCAGTGGCCATGGGAGTTTTTGCAGATGTGCAATCCATTAGATCAAACTTCTTTAAAAGATAAAAAATATATTTAGTTTGACTAATGAATATTCCATCACTAACTTGCTTAACTTGTAAGCCAAGAAAGTAAGTTAGTTCTCCTATCATACTCATTTCATACTTACTTTGCATCAATTTGGCAAACTTTTTGCAAAGTTTCTCATCTGTAGAGACAAAAATAATATCATCTACATAAATTTGAACAAGTATACTAGAGCCATTAACATTTCTGAAAAATAAAGTTTTATCTACAGTACCTCTTGTGAAGTGATTTTTGAAAAGGAACTTTGATAAAGTGTCATACCAGGCTCTAGGTGCTTGCTTCAATCCATAAAGTGCGTTCAAAAGATAATAGACATGTTCTGGAAAATTTGGATCTTCAAAACCAGGAGGTTGACTGACATAGACTTCTTCCTCCAAATCTCCATTCAGAAAGGCACTTTTGACATCCATCTGATAGACCTTGAAATTGGCATGGGCTGCATAGGCTAAGAAGATTCTGATGGCTTCAAGTCTTGTAATAGGAGCAAATGTTTTATCAAAATATATTCCTTCTTGCTGACAATAGCCCTTAGCAACCAATCTAGCTTTATTCCTGACTACTATGCCATTTTCATCCATCTTGTTTCTGAATACCCATTTGGTATCTATTGGATTCTTTCCTTTAGGCTTGGGTACCAGCTTCCATACATTATTCCTTTCAAATTGGTTTAGCTCCTCCTGCATAGCTAAAATCCAATCAGGATCCAACAAAGCTTTTTCTACCTTCTTTGGTTCTTCCTTGGAAAGAAAGTTGTTGTATAGACATTCTTCCTGAGTTGCTCTTCTTGTTTGAACTCTAGAAGAAACATCACCAATGATAAGCTCAAAGGGGTAATGTTTTGTCCATTTCCTTTGTTGAGGTAGATTAGCTCTAGATGAAGAAACCTCATTGTTGTCTTGATGTGTGATTGAGTTTTAATTATTAGAAACTCCTCCTGAGTTTGTGGATCTTTGATTTGAGAAAGGAGAACTTTCTATAGGTGATCTATCTTGACTTCCTGCTCCTTTTGATAACCCGACGGATGGTGAATTTTGAGTACCGACGGATGAAGCTGGTTGTCTTCCGACGGATAATACAGATTGCCTTCCAACGGATGAAGCATTGTGCAACTCGATAGATGTTGAGTTTTGTGCTTCATTGGTAGTAGATTTATCTGCACTATCCTTAGACACTGTTTCTTGATCACTTTCATCATCACTGTCATCACTAACCATCTCCACATTGTCGAATTTGAGGCTCTCATGGTAATCTCCATCTTTCGGTCCTTCAATTTTTTTATCATCAAACACAACATGTATAGATTCCACAACAATGTTGGTTATTAGATTGTAGACTATATATGCTTTACCAATAGCATATCCAACAAAAATTCCTCCATCTGCTTTAGCATCAAACTTTCCATTTTAATCAGTTTGATTTCTCAGAATATAGCACTTGCAGCCAAAGACATGAAGAAAATTTAGAGTTGGCTTCTTGTTCTTGAACAATTGATAGGGAGTCATGCATCTTGCTTGATTAACCAGAGAAATATTCTGAGTGTAGCATGCAGTATTTACAGCTTCAGCCCAAAAATATGTTGGCAGTTTAGATTCTTCAAGGATTGTCCTTGAAGCTTCAATAAGTGATATGTTCTTCCTTTCCACTATTCCATTCTGCTGTAGAGTCCTTGCTGCTGAAAACTCATGCAGAATCCCATTTTCCTCACAAAATGCTCTCATGACAGAATTCATGAATTCAGTTCAATTGTCACTCCTGATTCTTCTAACCTTGAAATCAGGATGATTATTGACTTGCCTTATGTGATTGATGATGATTTCACTAGCCTCATCTTTAGAATTTAGGAAGTATGTCCAAGAGAACTTTGAGAAATCATCTACAATTACTAGGCAAAATCTTTTCCTTGAGATAGACAACACATTGATTGGTCCAAACAAATCCATGTGAAGCAGTTACAAAGGCTCTTCAATTGTTGAATCAAGTTTCTTCCTGAATGATGCTTTAATCTGCTTCCCTTTTTGGCAGGCATCACACAGTCCATCCTTAGAAAACTCCACTAGAGGAATGCCTCTAACCAGTTCTTTCTTTACTAACTCATTCATGGTCTTGAAGTTTAAATGGGATAGCTACTTGTGCCATAGCCAACTTTCATCCTGACTTGCTTCACTGAGAAGACAAGTTACAGATTCTGCATTAGATGAGTTGAAATCAGCTAGGTATACATTTCCTTTTCTCACACCAGTGAGAACCACTTTGTTTCTTCTTTTATTAGTCACAACACAGGCTTCTGAATTGAAGGTTACTGAGTTGCCTTTATCACAAAGCTGGCTGATACTCAACAAGTTGTGTTTGAGACCATCCACTAAGGCAACCTCCTCAATGATGACATTGCCCTTTGAAATCAAGCCATATCCCACAGTATAACCTTTGCTGTCATCTCCAAAAGTAATACTTGGGCCAACTCTCTCCTTAAACTCTGTGAGCAGGGTAGAATCACCAGTCATGTGTCTTGAACAACCACTATCCAAGTACCAAAGATTCTTTCTGTTTCCCTGCACACATCAAAATCAAATCAATTTAATTTTGGTACCCAAGTTTCCTTGGGTCCTTCCTTGTTAGCTTTCTTTTTCTATTTCTTAGGCTTTATCTCATTTGACTTAGGGATATCAGATTCATCCTTGGTCATTTGAGTTTGGCCTTTGAAACCATTCATTACAACAGAATTATCATGCATATTATTATTAATAGGGAATGGCATGCTATTAGTAAACATGTTATTCCATTATGGCATGCTAAATGGCATTTGTGGCATACTAAATGCAACATAATAAGGATTAGGTGCAAATGGCCTGTTAGCAAACTGAGCATTCATATTATGTGCAGGCTGAGCAATCATTTTTTGTTATCCGACGGATGATCCTCATCATCCGTCGAGTCTACATCTGTAAGCACTCCATCTACCAAATTTGGTTCTAGTTTCTCTTTGTTCTTTTTCCAGGCTACATCACAGAAAGACTCAATTCCTTGAACTTTGGTGATTTGAGCATGGACATCCCTGGATGTTTTCCATGCTTTAATCACCTCATGTTCACGCTCGAGATGCTTCTTTAAAATCTCCTCTTTCTTCAAGGACTCAGTTAATTCCTCCTTGGCAATTTTACACTCAATCCTTAATTTTTCAAAATCAATAAACTGAGATTCAAGCACATTATTTCTTTCACTCAAAACCAAATTATTTTCTTTAATTTTAGCATTTTCTTTAGTAAGAGACTTAAGTGTAACACGCAAATGATATAACTCTGTAGACATGTCATTTATGGCATCATTATACTCAGCTTTAGACAAATGTGCAAGGTTTGTAGTAATTACTTGATTACTTGAAGAACTTGTTTCTATCTCATCAGACTTGGCCATTAGGGCTAGATTGACATAGCTGACATCTTCATCTTCATCCAGACCATCTGCTGCCCAGTCATTTTCTTGTGTTATGAAAGCCCTTTCCTTTTGTTTGAGCGGCTCAAAGAATTCTTGCTTATAATCCACTGGCTCAAACTTTTTCTTACTGGAATCTAACTTCCTACACTCACTAGTAAAATGCCCTGCCAAGCCACATTTGAAACATTTGAATTTTGATTTATCCACCATGTTTCTATTTGGCTTGGCTGCTCCAAAGTTATTTTTGAACTTGAGCTTGGCAAATCTCCTAGAAAGAAATGCTAGGTGTTCATCAATGTCTTCCATGTCATCTTGGCTCAAAGAATCTTCACTTTCTACTGCAAGCCCTTTTCCCTTGTTCTCACAGACCCTTGAAGTTGATTTAACAGCTTCCATCTTCACTTCCTTCTCCTTTTCCAACTCAGCAACTAGTGCAATGGATCCTCCTTTCTTCTTTCCTCTCTCTATCCTTTCATCCTGCTCTATTTCAAGCTCATAGGTTTTCAGGATTCCATACAGTCTCTCCAAAGTAAACTCCTTATAATCTTGTGAGTTTCTTAATGAGACTGTCATTGGTTTCCATTCCTTCGAAAGAGATCTAAGGAATTTCAGATTGGAGTCTTTTGTCTGATAGATCCTTCCATGCAACTTTAGAGCATTTAGTAGTTTCTGAAACCTACTAAAAATGTCAGTGAGAGACTCACTTTCTTCATTGTGAAAATGCTCATATTGCTTAATCAAGAGCTGCATCTTGTTTTCTCTAACTTGCTCAGTGCCATCACAGATTATCTGTATTGTATCCCAAATATCCTTGGCAGTTTTGCAGTTGATAATGTTGTCAAACATATCTCCATCAACTCCATTAAACAGGATGTTCATAGCCTTTTTATCCTTCCTGACTTGTTCAATGTCAGGATCAGACCATTCATGCCTTGGCTTGGGGACTGATGGCTCGTTTCCTGTTGCTGCTCTCATTAGAACATGAGGGCCTCTTTCTATGCAGTCAACATAGGCCTCATCATGAGAAAGCAAATGAAGATGCATCTTTACCTTCCAATGATGGTAATTATCTTTATCTAGAAAAGGGATCTTGACTCCAACATCCTTCTTGTTCATCTTGCTGTATTGTTTTGATCTCTAAACTCTTTGTAAGTTAAG
This sequence comes from Apium graveolens, assembly GCF_009905375.1. NCBI lineage: Eukaryota > Viridiplantae > Streptophyta > Magnoliopsida > Apiales > Apiaceae > Apium > Apium graveolens. The sequence continues at coordinate 156,801,175 of NC_133651.1, read as the reverse complement.
AGCTTGATTTGATACCAATTGTTAGTCCCTTAACAATATGACAAGAATTACAGAAGGGGCGTTAAATGAAATTCTTGAAACTTTTTCTTGAAATAAAATGTTCTAACTCGAATATAAATATAAGTGTATTGATTAGCACAATGCGGAATAAAAACTTAAGTGAATCAAAACACAATTAATTAAAAATAAGAGTCTTTAAAAACTTTCTGGTGGATTTGAATGATTCCACTAGAGATATATATTATATATCGAGAGAACCCTGTGTGCAGAAAAGCTCACAGCTGCTTACAACAATTGAACTTCTAAAACTACAGAGAAATACTAAGAATCCTGCTTACAAATGTTTCTCTGCTTTCTTGCTTAGATCGATAGTGTCTTAGTTGCTACTACTTGGTTTATATATCACCAAGATTATAAAGTAATAAGACAAGATAATAAAATAAAAACTATCTAGTCTATTACAATGCTACTTCATTACTCTATTCCAGCATCTTTGAATATCTTCATAATAGCATGGAAATGGCAATGCTTCTTTGTTCTCGAAAACCCAGTTGAATAGGCTACCACATTCCATTTGCATCCACTCGACGCATGTGACTGTGTTGTCACTGTCAACTGATATTTGAATTCTTTATCTGTCGGGTTTATGATCATCCGTTGAGTTATTGATCATCCGTCGGGTTGTCCATTTGATCATCCGTCGACTTCATTGTAGGTTATCCGTCGGGTAGCAAACTGGCACTTGACTTCATTTCATTTATGCAGAATTACAAGACATCATCTATGTACAATTAATCAACCTATTCTGCATATCTAGTTAAAGTCAACATGACTTGAATACTACTTACAGAATCTATACAATGGTGAATGCAAAAATGTGCTACAGACTTATTGTTACATAAGCTACTCACTTGATGGATAATAAGTCATCATCCGTCGGGAGTATAATGAGTCATCCGTCGGGACTATAAATCTTATTCATCGAGTGCTACATTATTTCACTAAGTAAAATCTTCTAAGGTGTTTTGCTCATGAAATCATCAAGTACACAACATATACACAACACTTAGTGTTTAAATCCTCCTTATCATACATTTTTCCCACCAAGGATAGATTGTTGAGAAGGGTGAGAAACCAGTCATAGATGTCGGTGAGACTTTCATCAGGTTTGGCCTCAAAATGTTCATATTCTTGAATTAGAATAGCCCTTCTATTCTTCTTGATGGCCATGGATCCTTGACATTGAGTTTCAAGAGCATCCCAGATCTCCTTGGCAGTCTTGTAGGCTATAACCCTGTTTGACATCACAGAATCAAGACTATTATGTAAAATATTTCTTACCTTTGCATCTTTTAGCACATCAACTTTCTCTTCTGTTGTCTACTCACTCTTCTCCTTCAACTGATAGTGTTCAACAACAGTAGGAGTTTTAGGCACCAGTTTTGTTGGAATGTAGGGTCCATCATTGATTACATCGAGATAATATGGATCTGTAGCCTCCAGGTGCTTGAGCATCTTCACCTTCCATGTAGGATATTCAGCCTTTTTCATCATGGGGATTTTAATACTTTCATACTTGTTCAGAGACATGTTTAGATCGCTTCTGATTGTAAATTTATCAGCTTGCTCTGATACCAATTGTTGCCCAGTAAAGATACAATTGTTTAAGGAGGGTTGGATACAATTATATAAATGTTTCGAACAAGTATAAAAATATAACAGTTCTTTATATTTCTGATAAAAACTGTTACAAACTATCTCAAGAAATATTGATGTTCTTGAGAGCTGCTAGGTCGTACAATACTCGAGTTAATCACTATGTGATGACCTAAACTGTGTTTATATAATACATAGCTGCTACAAATCAGTCTAGGATATGCATTATCAATTACTAACAGAAAATGATACATATCTTTAACTAAATATACAAAGTCCTATCACTCAGAACGTAATAGATATACATCCCTCAAAATAAGGAACAGACTTAATCTTCATAACAGACTGTCTTCATATACTTATGTTCTGCAGATACTGATGATACATCAAATCCTGATGGCACATCAAATCCTGATGACATCCAAAACCGTTAGATCCTGAGCTCCTCATGATCATTGAGAATCAGCACGTAACACAGGAGCACAGCCTGCACAGGTCAAAAGGGTTAGGGACACAGACCAACCTCAAACTTACACTAGAAAGAAGAAATCTAAAACAATTGGGGAGTCACAGGGTACACACAGAGTGCCAACTGCAGTCAAAGACTCAGTTACTGCACCATCTGAAAGTCAGATTGATGTGGCTCCAATAAATATGAAGTCACAACCAAAATCTCTCTTAATTGAAACACCTCAAACATAAAATTCTCCCAAAAACTCACTGGATGTAGACATGATAAACACATCAATTCCTAATTCTCCATATTTAATTCTCATGGAGGAGCCAAAATCTCAAGAGAGTGAGCATCATCTTTTAGATGATTTGTTGGCTCACTTGCCATTTCTTTATGAAAATACTAAAAAATCTGTGGATAATCTCAAATCAATCACCACAGATTCTAGTAGTTTCTACTCCAAACTCTTTCATTTTTACTCTCTCGACGGATATTGTTCATCTATTGACTAGTGGTTGTATCTCGACGGATGTGCTTAACAGCAGTTATCCGTGTAATTTCTAAACTATTATCTCGACGGATGTCTTTCATCCATTGAAAGTCTCTGCACCACTTGAAATTTCAACAAAATATTACAAATGCAGATGACTTAGTGGTTGTTCAATCACTATTAGGATTGAGGGAAGGGAGTGAACAGAGTGAGAGGATGAGTTGCTCTCAAGCAAAACGAGTGGAAATGAGTGACCAATTGTATGCTATTTCTTCCAGCATGGCATAAGTGAGTGAGAGGAAACCCACTTTGGATGGTGAAGTTGGGAAGCCAAGGGGAGCCCTTGATGCAACAAAAGAGAGATAATGAGAGAAATGCAGGTACAATAGAAGAATGGGAAGAGCCCATTGTTAGTGAGTTAAGGGATGTCAATGAGGCTAAAAAGAAGCAGTTATTTCAGCAAGAATATCAAGCTATTTTAGACTATATTTCTTATGAAGCTGAGGCATTTACTCATCATGTTCCAGCTTATCAAATTCTAGTTGAATAGGGAAATGAGGCTGCTAAGAGGACATTTAACTTGGTGCACACAATAGCTTCCATATTAAGGGCCAAGGATGCAATCAACTCTCTTCCACCTACAACTGGTGATGATTTTGAGTTAGAGACTAGTGGTACATTTGGAGATGCTTCTAATGAGGAAAATGATGTCAGGGACATAGGGGGAGATGCAGGTCCAAGATCAAGCTCATGTACTCCAGCCTGGATGTTTAGCAAGGACAACAGTGACCATCATTTCAAATCAACTCTATTCCAACTTATCCATCAAACTCAAACATCTCTTCAAGCCACTACAGATGCCAACACCAAAAGTCTTCTCCAAGCCCATCTTGACTCTCTTCAACTGCACAAGATTCAATCTCTCAAACAGACAAAAGATGTGGATGAAATCAAGACAACCATTGCACACGTCAAGAAGGATGTCAATGAAAGACTAGAGTCTAAACTTCCTAAAGCCACAATGAGAGACATTTACAAGAATATCAGGAAGGATTATGACCTAAGTAGCAAAATTGATTTTATGAACACTAAGCTGACAGCACTGGAAAATTCAATCACCAAAATTCAGATCAACCAAGTTCATCTGACAAACCTTTTTCAAAAATTGGTGGCTGCTCAAACTTCAACCCCTGCATTACTTGATTATAACAAAAAAGGGAAGAAAGATGCTATTGTCCAAGCTAGTGAGGGGGAGAAGGATGTGCATATTCAAGTCAACAAAGTAATTGTTCCAGCAATTACATTCTCTGAGCCGCCAGTTCTATATAGCATTGACTTGATCAATATTACAGTAGCGGAGCTCAGGCTGAATTAAAAAATGAAGAAAATTGATGAAAAAATTGAAAAGGTTTTTGGTCTGATTGCAAAGCAAGATAAATCTGTGAAACACTTCACACAATTGAGACAAATCCCTATCAGTGAAATGAGCTTGAAGAATATGGAGAGAGGTCAAACCTCTGCTAGAAGACAGTCAAAGGCCAATGTGATCTTGAAGCCCAAGAAACATTCATCGAAACATTCTACCAAGAATCCTTTGGACCTAGTCTATGCAACCCCCATAACCTGATGAAAAGAAAATGATTGGTCACTCCATTGCAAACATCAAGGATCCCAAAGACTTAAATTTAAAAAAAAAAAGAATAGCAAAAGTCTACAGACATGGAAATGAAAATTGTGTGATGGCTGGACTCCACAATTTGCAAAAATAAAGAAAGAAGAGAAACTCAGACTCAAGAATCAGAAAAAATAGGCTGCCTTAGAAGCTAAGAATAAAGTTGAAAAGGATGCTACCAAATCAGAAATTCAGAAGCCTGCCACAATAACTGAAGCTGAGAAGAGTGAAGAACCAAAGCACAAACCAGGAAAAGGGTATAGAAAAAAAAAAGCCAAAAGGAAGCTGGAATTTGAAGAAGAAGAAGAAGAATCTGAGCCAACCAAGTCTAATAATTTAAATCAACCAACCTTGCCCATAATGGAGCAAGTTGAATTCAAGGTCAATCCTGAGATGAATTTTCATGGTGAACCAATAATTTCTAAGGATGAACCAATAGACTGGGAAAGCCTACCTATCCCTGATCTTAATCTTCCAATTCCAACCTTCTCCAAAAGAAGAAAGAACATGCCAAGTAAGTCAGTCAAATCTGCTTCATCCAAATCAGGAACCTTACCCAAGCCCAAACCTACAGTCAAGAAAGGAGATCAACTATTCATATGTGACATTAAAGAGTTCTCTGACATCAATATTTACTTGGATAAGCTAGATGAAGTAAGGGCTATTGATGCTTATAAAATATTTTCAGAAAGATTGGTGTTCATGTACAAGGGTGGCAGGGTGTTAGGAATATGTTGTGCACTTCATGATAACCTAAACAAAACACCAATTGGATTTTAGTTAAGTGATTTTTTAGCTTTCAATGGATGATCATTGAAAGAGTAGCTTATGTAACAATAAGATTAGTAGCACATTTTTGCATACTTAAATGGCTTAGTGAACTAGATGTTATAGAATGTTTAAGTTATGTTGACTACTAGATTGATATGCAAGATAGGTTGGTTAATTGTAAATATTAGATGCCTTGTAATCTTGTATAAATGAAATGGAGTTAACTGCCAAGAAGACAGTCTCAACGGATGAGTCACAAAGTTTCAATGGATGATCAACATAAGTCTCGGCGGATGATCAAACAAAGTTCCCACGGGTGATCAACCAGAGTTTCAATGGATGATCAATCTGAGTTTCAACGGATGATCAAATTCAAAAGAGCAGTTGATAGTGACTTGACAGTCATATGCGTTGGTTGTATACAAATGGAATGTGGCAGCCTATTTGCAGGGTTTAGAGAACAAAGAAGTATTTCCATTTCCATGCTAAACTGAAGATATTCAAAGATGCTGGAAAGTGAAGTGAAGCAGCATGAAGTTAGACCAGAAACATTTTGTCTTATTTGTTTGTCTTCTTATCATGTAACTTGGTCATATATAAACCAAGAGTAGCAAGTTAAAAATTTCTATTCAAGTAAGTAAGCAATTATTAGAGAAATAAAAAAGGCAAAATCTGTTAATTAGAATTTCTCTGTTCTTGTAGTTCAACTTGTAAGCAGCTGTGTACATTTTGTAACACAGAGTTCTCTACTTAATATATATCTCTGATGGAAAAGTTCAAACCACCGTAAAGTTTTTAAATACTTGTATTTAAATGCTTTGTGTTTTGATTTCTATTTTACTTTCATTCCGCACTATTGCAAAATCAAACACAGTTATTTATTTGTAGAAGAACTGTTCTTGAAATCTAAAAAGAAGCCAGAATTCCATTCAACCCCCCCCTTCTGTAATTCTTGTTTAGATTGTTTGGGAATAACAATTGGTATCAGAGCAAGCTCTTGAAGAACAAAGAGTTTAAAGATCACAACAACTGACAAGATGAGCAGAAAAGATGTTGGAGTAAAGATTCCATTTCTGGAGAAAGACAACTATCACCATTGGAAGGTGAAAATGCACATGCATCTCCTATCTCAAGATAAAGCACATGTGGACTGCATTGAAAAAGGTCCACATGTCCCTATAAGAGCTGCTATAGGAAATGAAGCACATGTCCCAAAGCCTATAGTAGAATGGTCTGATCCAGACATTGAACAAGTTCATAAAGATAAAAAGGCCATGAACATTTTATTTAACGGTGTTGATGGTGACATGTTTGACAACATCATAAACTGCAGAATTTGCTAAGGACGTCTGGGATACAATTCAAGTTATATGTGATGGAACTGAGCAGGTAAGAGAAAACAAAATGCAACTCTTGATTCAGCAATATGAGCATTTTCATAGTGAAGAAAGTGAGTCACTCACTGACATATTTAGTAGATATTAAAAGCTACTAAATGCTCTAAAGTTGTATGGAAGAGTCTATCAAACAAAGGACTCAAACCTCAAATTTCTCAGATCTCTACCAAAGGAATGGAAACCCATGATAGTCTCATTAAGAAATTCTCAAGACTACAAGGAATACACCTTGGACATATTGTATAGGATTCTAAAAACCTATGAGCTTGAATTAGAGAAAGATGAGAAACTGGAGAAAGGGAGAAAGAAGGGAGGATCCATTGCATTGGTTGTTGAGCAAGAAAAGGAGAAGGAGATAATGGTTGAAGCTGTTGAATCTGCACCAAACCAAAGAGTTTGTGAAGGCAAGGAAAAAGGGCTAGTAGCTGAGCATGAAGACCAGCTTAGTCAAGATGATATGGATGACATAAATGAGCATCTCACTTTTCTATCCAGGAGGTTTGCCAAGCTCAAATTCAAGAAGAATTTTGGAGCAGCCAAGTCAAATAGAAACATGGTTGATAAGTCTAAATTCAAATGTTTCAAGTGTGGCTTGGCAGGTCATTTTTCAAGTGAATGCAGAAAGTCAGATTCCTGCAAAAAGAAGTTTGAGCCTATCGATTACAAACAAAAATATTTTGAGTTTCTCAAACAAAAGGAAAGGGCTTTCATCACACGGGAAAATGACTGGGCTGCAGATGGATTAGAAGAGGATGAAGATACAAGCTATGTCAATCTAGCACTAATAGCCAAATCAGAGGTCAGTTCATCAAGTAATCAGGTAATCACCACTAATGTAGCATATTTATCTAAAGCTGAGTGTAATGATGCCATAAATGACATGTCTACGAAATTATAGCATCTGCGTGTTACACTCAAGTCTCTCACTAAAGAAAACACTAAACTTAAAGAGAACAATCTGTTTTCAAGTGAAAGAAACATTGTGTTAGAAACTCAATTTGTTGAGTTTGTAAAACTGAAAATGGAGTGCAAGATTGCTAAAGATGAATTGACTGAATCCTTAAAGAAAGAGGATATTTTAAGAAAGTGGCTTGAACCAGAACATGAAGTAATTAAGGCATGGAAATCATCTAGAGATGTCCATGCTTAAATTGCTAAAGTTCAAGGTATAGAATCCTTCTGTGATGCATCCTGGAAAAAGAGCAAGGAGAAATTTGATTCCAATTTGGTTGAAGGACTTTCAACGGATGTGGAGTCGAGGGATGATGAGCATTATCCGTCGAATAATCAAAAGGATTATTCATCGAAAGACAATGAGCCACATCCGTTGAGTGAAAGAAAGCCAGTTAGCAAATCCCAGCTAGCTAAGTTAAATGAGAAATATGGATCAGTTTCCAAAAACTTTGTTCCAAGAGAAACAAGTCAAGTGAAAAAGAACAGCAGAGTCAATGTAGGGCATCTGTCTATTAAGAAATTAAATGACAGATTAGAGAAAATTGAAGTGAAAGCAGAGTCTAAAAGGAAAAATGTGATATCCAATATTTTCAGAATTATTATTATTATTATTATTATTTGAATATGTTTATGTGCTTTTCTGATTTAGAAAGAATAAAATTATGGATATTTTATTCCTGTTTTGTAGGTTCGTGTCTTTAATTGGACTAATGTGCTAATTGATAGCTCGTGTCAACCCCTTTTTTGTATTGTAAAAGTATTTAGACACCGTTATTATTTTATAATATTATCTGAAAGCCGATCGTTTTATCGATACCGGTAAACTAAGTGTATTTTCCCGTCTTGAGGATCGAGTGAATATTTTACTCGCTTCAATATTTTATCTGTGTTAGAAATATTATTTGGTATTTTACCCATGTTCACCCGGGTAAAGGGTGAAGTTTAAAAACAGTTAAAGCAATATTTTACAGTTATTTTGCTACGTGTTAAATGAATTATTACGTGTTTAATATTATTTGAAAGTGTGTATGGCCATGAATTAGCATGCGATACAGTTGTGTGTGGTCCCGTAAGGACCAGAGTATTTTTCGGATACTCGCTACGTGTTTAAAATGCATTTATATGAATTGATCCGCAATCTGGACGCGTGTTTATTTGTGTCTTTATTGAGGTACTCGTTTTATCTCGTTTTATGTGTGTTTGAACGCATTTTATGTGTTTTCGGGATTTTCTGTTAATTTTAGATAACGTTTCGGGTTTTTTCAAAAATCAACAGACCGGGACCCCATTGGGACGTCAAAGTCCACAAAATTCATGTTTTATTTTTATAAAATTATGCGTATTTCAAATACCCATTATTTTTGAATTATTCATAATTTTTGGGGAATTTTGATATAAATTTTATATTTTATTGTTTTTAAAATTATTCCCCATAATTCTTATTTTTGGGCTTAATTATTTTAATTGAGGAATATAAATACCCTTAATTAATTTTGGGGGTAAAATTTTCTGTAAATATAAATAGCTGCAGAATATATTTACTGATTTTTATTAAAAATTTTAGAAAATAAAAAATTGAAGAACATAGTTTTAGGGGTAAAATTCTTGAATGAAACTTTGATCCATGTTTTTGGGAGCTTGGATGAACCATTTTCGATCATTCTTGAACCAAATCAAAGCTTATTTCGAGCTCTTTCTTTTCATACCAAAATCACGACCTGAGGTTAGCTATTGATTAAAAATCGATTTTTGGTGTTCTTGGCTTGAATTCATTTTTGGTATCTTTGGTTGATTTTGAAGTTAAAAATAGTTTTAAAATGAACAAGAGAGTCGATTCATGTGGTTTTTTTATTTGTTTTAGTCCCGTAATAATCTAACCGAGTTCTTAGTTTTGTTAGTTTTAATTTTTGATTTTTCTGGATTCTAGAAGTTAGGTTGGTTGATTTTGATTGCACATGTGTGTTCTATATAATTATAGCTTTAATTTGGCATATATTTAATCGAGTTTGGTTCACGATTTGATGCTTTCGGGTTGTCGCCGGATTATTTGAGCTATTCGCCGGCTTTAATGGAGGTTGTGGCCGGATTTTTGATTATGCGGCTTGTCGAATGTTGTTGTTGTGTTGTAAGTGTATCTGGAGTATTTTAGGGGGGTTGATACTGAAAACGGTTCATTACCATGCAGTTCTGGCCGGGAAGGGAGGCCACCGGAGTCGGTCAACCCCCGCCGGAAAACTGGGTAATTTCCAGAATCCGGTGGGTGTTCAACCCGACCCGGATTCGTTCTTGAGCGACACGTTTCTTTATTCTCTGACCCAAGTTCGATCCAAAAACCCCCAACTTCTGTTTCTAAATTGTGTTTCTGCATTTTTTTTAAAAAATAATTCAAAATTCTTTTCTTATTTTCAAAACCCAATTATTTTTAATTTTAAAAATCATTTACTCATTATTTTAAATTTTAAAAATTATTTACTTAATTATTTTAAATTTCAAAAATTATTTTCTTTTATTATTTCCAAAAATCTAATTTGATTTAATTATTTATAATTTATTTTAGTTAATTATTTATAAATTTAATTAATTGATTAAATCATTTAATCAATTAATTTTATTTATAAATAGTTAAATAAAATGTAAATTATGTATAATCAATTCAAATAATTCCTAAAAATTACTTTTAATCTCTTAAAAGTTATATTTTGGTATTTAAAAATCAATTAATATTATTATTAATTGATTTATTCCTATTAATTCTTATTTTATTCGTAATAAATAAACCATTCGTCCGTTTAATACGAAATGAACGCGTATAGAATTAGAAAAATATTTCGCTTTTAATAAAAATATTTTCGAGACCTAATTTCTTTTGTATTAAAAGGCCGCTTGATTTGTGAGTCGTTCTGAGTCGATTATTGATCGATAAATCGTATTTTGACCCGATTTCAGTTTTAAACATACTGAGTCGAATCTTGTAACGAATTGAGGCATGTGTGATATGAATTATATGATACATGAGTTATGTGCTTACATGCTATGTGAATTACGTGCGTATGTGAATTACGTGAGGATTAGTTTACGCTGTTTAGCTGCATAATTTCAAGAAAGCAAAGAAGAAGCTTTTGGAAAATGGTTGGTCCAGGGTTTGTGGACTAGTGTATGTTTTATTATATAAAGTTGATTATATATACATATGTTATATTATTTTATATTTGGGTCTAGTATACTTCTTTTCGAAGTTATACTAGCGGGTTAAGTTTTGAAATTAAGAATTGTTGAAAAGAGTTTGAAAAGAAAGTGAAAAATTTATTGGTGGAATTTGGAATTCTTGTTTCTAGAACTGTGTTAGGGCGGAAAACACGCGCTAATAATACACGCAAGTATATGCGTTCGCAAGTAATATAGAATACTTTCTAGTTTGTTCCCACAGAGACTCAGACTAATTATGTTCAATTAACACTCACTCACCAATATATGATTACTTCTCAATGCCAAGACAATAACACGTAGATTTGATTAACTAATTATTAACTAGAATTACTACGAGAATTAAGCAGTTAATTGACACTTGAATTAATAATATTAAACACACATGAGATCATAACTTCATTACTACTTCCTGCAATAGTCATTATTATTACCCTTAGCATGTAACAGTGATGATATTAATCGAACAACAGGAAACTAATAAAAGCCAACTTTTATTGTACTAATACCATTCTACCAAGCATCCACAATTAAGATAGAATTTGAATAGGCATCAATTATGTTGAGACCCTATATGTCTATAGAATTTGACAACATAACGATTTAAGCACAAGTTATTCCTTATGATTACACAAGGGCAAGTAAAACGGTTAGAGTTACCTACTAATCATGCATACACATACATGAACCTATGCTTGCATGGCAAGTTCTAAACCTCAAGATCCACTGTTACCTTCACAAGAGATTAACACCCTATCTTATATGTTCGCGACGCACATAAGACGAATAAGCACAACCAATACTAGATATCATACAATCATCACACATTAAGGTACTAAACAACTAACTAAAGAATTCCATAGTAAATTCATTACGACCCCATAATCACGATTAGCCCATGATTGAACTCATCGTCACCATGGGTTCATATGAAAACATGATAATAATACACAAGAATAATTATTAAAACTACTTATATTAAACCAGAGTACGTCACAAGAGTAAATAGATTCAAAGTAAAGAAAACTACCATCCACTGTTACAACGAAATAAAGAATCACAAGAAAATATGCTTCCTCTTCGTTGTGGTGTGCTAAAACGGTTTTCTTCCTTATCTCCTTTCTCCTCGATTGATACTACGATTCAACACCACGTGAAACGTCTCTGAAAACTACTTATATAGGAATCCCACAAAACCCAGCTATCTCAGAAATCGGAAGCTCAACAGAATTAGGAGTCTAAAAATAATTATTTTAATTTACGTCCATGAGCGGCCGCTCGGCAATCCTGAGCGGTCGCTCAGCAGAGCTGAGCGGGCGTTCAGACCCCTTCTGGAAAATACTCTGCTTTTGCTCCCGTTTTTTGCTGCATTATGCTCCTAACTTCCCACTTGCAATGCCAAGCATACACCAAGGCTTATTCTTGACGAAATCTCTCCACAAATGCAAGAAATACCCTGAAATGCACAAATACTAGAAAAATGCATCAAATACACAAAATACTTGATTTCAAGACATCAATTCAAGCCATTATAAGACGTTCTAAGTGGTATAAAATTCCACTTATGACACCCCCAAACTTAAATCGATGCTTGTCCTCAAGCGTCACAGACTCAAAAACAAAACAAAAACATGCATGAATGCAATCTATATGAAATGCAGCGATCCCCCTCACTATGACCAAACCAACCAACTTACGACATCTCAACAAATGCAATTAGGCGAATAAAGATCAATCAAAACATGCAAACTAACATATAGCCAGAAATGTGGTGTGTGCAAATGCTTAACAGATATGCTTCGAAACTAGATCAATTATCATAACTCGACTATCCTCAAGGCAATCATATGATTATACGAAGAATAAATTTCTAGGCACAAAAGGACTTATAACACTTCAAGATTACTGGAGCTTATTACGGAATCATGCTTTTTATTTGACACACAAACAAATGCTTATTTGACCGTGCAATGAGTGAGGTCCACAAAAGACTTATGCAATGACATCCATTTAGTGAGCCTTAGGTTAGCGGATCCCAGACTATAAAAGCCTTAGGTCACTAGGCACAAAGTCCCCTAAGAACTTAATAACTCGAATACCAAAGAGCCCACTTGTGATCAGTTATGCATTAACTCTTTATTTTTTTCTTTTCTTTTCTTTTTTTCTCTTTTTTTTATTTTTTTTACTCTTTTTTTTCAAAATTTCTGAGCAAGTGCGTTTTGCTCCATCTTGCTCAACCCTAGACTACTCGCATAAAATACGAGCCGGCTACTAGCCATTTGACGCCTAGCCACAATTAGCAATGAATTCCAATGTTTACTCCAATTTTTTTTCATGCCTTATATCACTAAGAACCTATTATAAATTCTAAGCATAATCAATAGATTAACCTCAAAAACCATCAAACCATGACAACAATCTAGTCCTTAAGTATTCTCTAAGACTTAGTGAAATTACAAGTATTTCTAGCATGCACGTTAACCTACAAGACTCAACATCACTTTAACGCTATCACTACACTCGCATCAACATAACAAATCAATTGGTAAAGCAATGCAAAAGGGATCATGGTAAATGCATGAGCTAAATGACATGATAAATAAAGCTATAAAATAAAATAAAACTATATGGCAAAAATATGCAATCATATGAACTAAACTATCATGAATATGCAATTATATGACACACACACAAAATATTCCTTAACTACCACCCCCAAACTTAAAATCTTCACTGTCCCCAGTGAAGGTAGTAGAAAGGATCACAGGGTATACCTACTCGGAAAAATCATCATCACCACCCTCAGAGGGTGGAGTATCAGGAGGCGGATACGCAGAGTCCTCACCAAAAACGGGCCACTGGATGTCAGCTCCAAGGCCTCTAAAAGCAGTCCCAAGTGCAAGGGTGAGCTCCTGAGCAAACCTGCTCTGCGTCTCGTACATAGCATCCATCCTCCTCGACAGCCTCCTATACTGGGCATCAGCCATCCCAGCACCCTCCTGAGCTCTAGAAGAGCCTGTCTCATTATGCCTCGGTCTCGCCATGGTAGCACCAGCTGTTGGACGCCCTCCTGGAAGACGATAACCCAGCCTATGCTCCTCGGGCTCTCCACCAGTCCACTCCTGCATCGCATTCAGAGTCCCGGAATCAATAGGAGCGGCCGGCAGCTGCAACTGCTCGTGAGAAGGCCACTGAACTCCCACTGCTCAGCAAAGCTTTGTAACAGTAGATGCATAAGGGATGTTCATGTGCTTCGCTCCCCTCAAAAACTTCAGAATTCCTTGGTAGATGAACTCACCAAGGTCCACATAGTACTCCTCATTCAAAATACCCCATAACAACTGTGCTCGCTCAACTGTAATCTTATGTGCATGTGAAGTAGGCAGGATATTAGCACAAATAAAGGCATTCCATGCACGGGCATACCTATTCATCGCAATCGCCGGAAAATGACGATACTCGTTAGTCCCAGTCTTGAACGTCCAAACCGTTCCCGGCCTACAGAGTGTAGCACAAATCAAATCCAAGTCAAAATCTTAAGCAGTCTTCTCGTTCCAATTCTCCTCCGTGGGCTTCCTTTGTCGCTGCCCAATCACACGGCGAATCGCCGCAGGATGATAATCCACCGTCAGCCCACGCACAACAGAAAACCCATTCTTTTCAGCCTTTGCGTTCGTATAGAACTCGCGAACCACGCTCATCGGAACCGCCTCCGGTGACTCATAGAAAGAAATCCAACCCTTTTCAGTAATCATTGGCAACAACTCACCATCCCTCCCCGATGGTAAGAATCCCCTCTCCTTCAAAATCGGCTTACCCAGAAGCCTAGTATACTCCTCCTCAGGAGCCCTATCAAACAAACAAGGTCTCACATCAATACCCCTCGAAGAATCAACAGTAGGAACAGTGCTACTGCT